>NC_061119.1:217193321-217194067 GCF_002878395.1 Capsicum annuum
ATATATATATATATTTTAAAAAATATATTATCTTCATGACATTTAAAGTTTTTGACTTTTTAATTATATAAATTAATAAAGCAGATTTAAAGGTACAACTGTTCACCTTCATTTATTAATGACATTCTTGATTATTGTAAAAAGTTATGACTTAATTAAATGAATTAATATTATGATAAGTTATGACTTTTCAGCTTTATTATTATTAATAATTAGTTCTTTCCAGGAACGTTTTTTTTACATTGAGTTGAACAACAAATAATATATATGTTGCATTAGATAAATCATGTCTTACAACAAATATGTCATGATTTGCAACAAATAGATAACCTGTTGCATAAGATAATATATCTGTTGCAGCATATAATATATATATATATTTTAAAAAATATATTATCTTTATGACATTCAAATTTTCTGACTTTTTAATTAAATAAATTTATAAAGCAGGTTTAAAGGCCCAACTGTTCACCTCCATTTATTAATGTCATTCTTGATTACTGTAAAAAGTTATGACTTGATTAAATTAATCAATATTATGATAAGTCATGACTTTTCAGCTTTATTATTATTAATAATTAGTTCTTTCAGGAACCGTTTTTTTTAAACTGAGTTGGACAACAGATAATATATCTGTTGCATCAGATAAATCATCTGTTACAACAGATATATCATGATTTACAACAAATAGATAACCTGTTACATAAGATAATATATTTGTTGCAACATATAATATATATATATAT
>NC_061119.1:217194167-217194523 GCF_002878395.1 Capsicum annuum
AGGCAAATCTTCTCCAGTTTGAAGACTGTTATTAAATGTAAATTTCAAATACCTATCTGACCTTTTTTGTCCCTTTTTGACTCTTTGTATTGAATTTCTAAGTGAATATGAACCGCTATATTTATTGGGGTAGTAAAGCATGCGTGCCATCAATTAAATATTTCTTGCGTATTTTTACTTTTTTACCCTTATACCCTAATTATGATAGAAATCAAGAAGTATTTAATTGATGGCACGCATGCTTTGCTACCCTTTTTGTCCCTTTTTGACTCTTTGTATTGAATTTCTAAGTGAATATGAACCGCTATATTTATTGGGGTAGTAAAGCATGCGTGCCATCAATTAAATATTTCTTG
>NC_061119.1:217194623-217208600 GCF_002878395.1 Capsicum annuum
AGGCAAATCTTCTCCAGTTTGAAGACTGTTATTAAATGTAAATTTCAGATACCTATCTGACCCTTTTTGACTCTTTGTATTGAATTTCTAAGTGAATATGAACCGCTATATTTATTGGGGTAGTAAAGCATGCGTGCCATCAATTAAATATTTCTTGATTTCTATCATAATTAGGGTATAAGGGTAAAAAAGTAAAAATACGCAAGAAATATTTGAAATCTTAAGGGCGCGCCAAATACAAAAGGATCAAGTATTTTGGAACGAAGACAGTATAAAGCTAGCTTGTATTTCTACTTTTAGTTAGTTGTTTTTTATGTTTTTAATTTTCTCATATTTGATTGACTTAAATAGTTTGAATTTTTTTTTTTTCAAATCAACTTATATATTATTGACTGTGTACATCTTATCCTCTCTGCTTCTTCGGAGGTAGCGGTATGAACTGTGTACATCTTATCCTCACCAAACTCCACTGTGTGGGATTACACTGGGTCTGTTGTTGTGATTGTTGTTGTTGATTTTTCGATTTAACTGGATTTTTTTTTTGGAAAAATCAAAAACCAAACTGTTTATTCAAATTTTTAAAATTTGACATTGAAACCAATCCGAAAAATAAAAAAAAACAAAATCAAAATTAAATTTTGATTTGAGTTTTTGATTTCTTTGACTTGAACCAAAATATGCCCAATCCTACATGCGCTTGTGTAATTTCCACTTATGAAATTATGTAGAAATATACCTCATTGATATATTAAAAAAAGACCTTGGCCAATTTGTTGTACCAATCACAAATTTTGTGTTTATATTAGCTGTGTGCCGCTAATACTTTGTGGGCTAATAAGTCAATTAAGATATACTAATATAAGGGTGGAGGATCAAAACAAATCTCTAGAGGTTTCGGAGCAAAATCGTTATTTTTAAAAAAGAAAAGGACATTTTTTGACCCATAAAGTGAATATGACAACTATCAAGACTACCTTTAATTTACAAAAAGTATTAAGTGGCAAAAATGCATCTAAAATTATTTTCTCTTTTTTGGAGTTTTATACTAAGACACTTGTGAGTATGAGAAACACACCTAAATTATTACTCATTATTTTAAGAAACACACCTCAAAATTAACAAAAATCAATTAACAAAATAAAAAAATAACGTATTAGCAAAAAAGAATAAAAATATTCCACGTGGATTAATTTTTTAGGGCTAGACACACCTAAATAAGTTTGTAAGCAAATATTTGGTCTAGTCAATTTTTACATACGATACTTTTCTTTTTAATCCGTTTGAAAAAAGAATGATTTCTTTCTTCTTTGAAAATACTTTAATTTTCAAATGATTTTGCAAATTCACCTACACTCTTGCATGAATCTTCCAAGAATGGTTTTGCAAATTCATCTACACTTTCATCGACATTGTTTGTTGATTGGGAGGTCGAAAGCTAACCATCGAGTCTCTAAACTATTCGGACAAATATTGTTGGTTTTTTAAAGAAAGACGGGGCAACGAAAAGGGAGTTAAAATGGGTTAAAATGACTCTCAAATGATTGAATAACTTTTAATAGCATTCAATAATTTTATTGAGCATCAAGGGGCTTTAAATAGCCACCTTACAATAGAAAAATCAGCAACATTCAAAATATAAACTAACTAAATTGTCTCAACAAATCAAATAACATAACTTAAATTCAAAATTTAAATTCATCCTAAATTATTTAACTTATTTTGCAAAAAACTAGTGCAGTAACTTAAGCAATTTTCAGCACATACTTCATGAAATAATTCATGCATATTTGTTCTAAAGATTGAGAATGTTATGTTAGACAGTTAAAGACATTATCTGCAAAATATTGAGAATGTTATGTTAGACAATTAAAGATAAATTATCTGCAAAACATTGAGAATGTTATGTTAGACAGTTAAAGATAATTTATCTGCAAAATATTTTCAAAATAATCAACTAACAGACGTACTGTCAAACAAATAAAAAAGACATAAACACAAGCAGATACTCAAACTTGGCCCCAACTGGCAATTAAACACTCCAACTTTGAGTTTGCACATCTGGACACCTTCAAAACATATGTGTCACGTTGCTATCGAGTGACCACTAGAGAGACGGAACAAGTTAGAATGTTTAGTTGCCAGTTGAGATCAAGTTGGAGTGCACTCTCAAAGTTGGAGTACTTACTTGCTAGCTGAGCCTAAGTTTAAGTGTTTGTCCCATAGGTACCAAGAATATTTTTTGTATTTGTTTACATTTTCACGTGGCAAAAATGATTTTGCAAAATCATCATTATAAAATAATGGCATGAATGAACCAATCTATTATGATAATGACATAAATGAACCCAAACTTTTAAATGCGGTAACATAGATGAGTCAAACTTGTAACAAACGCCATGAATAAGTCATTTCTAATAATTAGCATATTTAAGTCTTTTTCCATAATGAATAGATAACGTATGAAACTCATAATAATTAGGATGTGTTTATTTTCTTAATAAACAATCTTTCTAACATATTTATTTTCACTTTTTCTTTTTTAAAAGAGATATATCGAAAAAAAAATCTGAACCGCATATTTGTTTCTTTTTCCTTTAAAAAGACCTTGACTTAAACCAATTAGTCCATTTATAACACTTGCTTCTCTCTTGATTATTTTATTTTACTTCCACTTGAAGATAAAAGGTAAATATTGAATTTCACTATATTTTTTTATTTGTATTTGATAACAAATTGACTTAGTTCAACTTCTTTTTTAACTCTTATAAAAAAAAAAGTCATACTCTACAAATATATACATTTCCATGTTATTAATGGATTTTATTTTTTATTGTATTTGACACCAGATGTGACTTTTGAACATCTTAAAAAGGCAAATTACTAATTGGTTAATTGTTTTCAATATAATTAAAAAAAATATCTACTTAGAAATATATCAATTTATGTTATATAATCTAATTTTTAGATCCTAACAAAATTGTTTAGTCAGCTAAATACACATATGGTCAAACAAAATTATTTTTATTTTTTTGTTACATGAAAATCATTTATCATTAAAGTTTATTGTTATATAAAAGTCATCTATATTTAAAGTTTATCATATTAAATTTTTTTTTTTTAATCTGACCCTGTTCATCTCTCTCTTAACCTTTGTTCTTAATAATTTCTTCTTTAACCACATCCTGAAATATTCATCTGGCAAACAACATTCGTCCTTTACTCTTTGATTTCGGCGGACTATTAAAGCCAGGACTCCTAGGAATTTACAAGTTAATTCATCGTTGTTATTAAAAAGTTAAGAGGTTAATCATATACTAAGGTTAAGTTTTTAAAGAAACAAGATTATTTACATGAACTACATAATCATAAGCATATAAACATAAACATTAGCATATTTTTGGCGGGAAAAAGTAAAGCTTAAATGAGACTTACATGATATAACTGAGAGGTTTCCCTTTTGGGAATCCTAAGGACTTTTGCAAAAACTTGAAAACTTTTATTAAAACACACTTATTTTTATACAAACAGAGTTACACACGGAGGACAGTTTGGTGTTGAAGGAAAGGTTTAACCATGAAGGGGAGAGGAATATATTGTGAGGGATTTTGTTCGGCTCGTTCTTTCATTCTGCTTCATCTACTAAAATACATGTCTTATATAGACATAAGAGAAAGAAAATGAATGGACTAAACTACACTATGTGACCTAGAGACAAATGGCCGTCACTTGAAGATGAGATTCTTCAATAATGCAGGTCGGGTACACTTTTGGGTCCCATCGTCAAATGCATTATTGTTTCTTTTGACAGACGCGTGCTTCAACAGTTTTTCCCATTTTTGGAGGGTAGTGATAAAGGAAGCACCCTGACACGTTACAAGACTAATGTGGGCATACCCACGTGATACACTATATCTTTACATCATACCATACTGCCTGATGCTTATTCTTCCACGTATCTATCTTCTCTACCCTTTACTTGTCTTTGTTTGACTAAGTGTCCAAGTTGTGAAATGCGACAGAATCAAATTTCATGCTTGAGTCATCATTTTCGTTGGGATCCTGTGCATCTTGGAGATAAGCAAAGCTGTCATTAAATTCATCTTCTCCTTCTTCTGAACTTGCCCTGTTCTCACTATCATCTAGATTGTTCCGATTATCCATGTCTGGGACAACTCTGTCTGTACTTGTGCTTAGGTTGTCTTTGCTAATTATATGTTTATCTGATTCTTGACTATTGAAAAATCTTTCTAGAGTCTGTTTTATTATAGTCTTTTTTCTTTTCTAGAGTCTGTTTTATTATAGTCTTTTTTCTTTTTTGAAATCAAAGTCTTTTTCAAAGTATTATTACAAGTTCTGGGTAATTTTTGTTTTGATGAAGTACAACCTTCATCTTCACTTTTTGGCAAAGTGACAACCATTAACGAATTTAATGCGTCTTTATCGGCTACCGTTTGAACTGGAGTAGCTGTACCTCTATCCGATACAGTGGATTTCTTAGCATTCAGTGGGGAATGCACATCCTTCTCATCCATTTTGTGTTGAGATGGAGAACTCGGAGTCTGAGTACTTGCATTAGTTTAAGAAATATTAATATTGTCTTTCAAAGTCTACACTTGTTCCTTAAGTCTAGTATTTTCAAGAAGAAGGGCCTCTTTATGGGCATTAAGTCTCTTGAAAGCTTTTGTCATTATTGAACAATGGTCACAAAAAATTTTTTTGCCTGTATCTTTGTGGATATTTTATTGAGGTATTTGGTTTGGGCTTTGTTTGAGGGCTGGAGTTATGTAGTAATTTGGCCCAAGACATCCTCTAGCGTAATTCATTGCTTCAGAAAAATCATTAAAACCTTTAAAGAGTGGGTTTCTAACCCCATTTATAGAGTCTTATACTTCTGTCTAAGTTTGGAAAACTCCATTAATTTTACCATGTATGACTATATAATATTTAAATCTATTTTCTCTACTTTTGTCTGAAAAGTACTGGCATAAAGCATTCGCTGCTGCTACAAAATGTCTAGTGTCTCTCTTACTATGTGCTATCCATAAATTATCTATTAAACATCTTTGTGGTTTGTCTAGAACACAGTCTGGGTTGACTCTACATGATAAATTACATGATGGATATGAGATTAAATTAATTTTTCTGAAATAAATCCTCTCTATCATTTCTACTGAATTTTGAGGTCTAAATTTAATATTACCTAGTAGAGTCTGCGCGTAAGAGTCTTGAGCTGGGGCTTTACCCTTGTCAGATGGCTGTGGACCGATTGGTCTCATGCTGAAACAAATGTTAATTAATCTATTTAGTTTTAATCTGTAATCTACTTAACTGATCTGCTAATCCATTATCTTTTCCTTTTACATATTCGAATACAATATTTTTATAAATAGATATGGTATCCATGAAATTAGGCCATCTTCGTTTACTACTAGCTTTATCGTTTATTTTTTTTTTGAAATTTTACTATTGCCTCACAGTCAGTTCTTACTAATACCTCTTCTTTATTTAAGATGTATAATTTGAAACTATTTAAACCATGTATTATTGCTAGCACTTCTAAATCTATGCTACTCATGTTTCCTTTTTCTTTGCATTAACCGCTTTGATATGCACATATTTTTTCTTCATTTTATTACTATATTTATTAGGTATTGCTTTTAGAATAGTTCCCCATCCTAGTTTGCTTCCATCTGTCTGGATAATTAAATAATTTGACTCTAAGGGGATCTTTAGATCTGGAATATTTTTGACCTTTTCTGTAATTTGTTGTACTAATTTAATGTCTTCTATATTAAAATATTTCTGTCCTTTACTGCTAGCTCCCTATAACATTTCACTAAACTAATCCAAACACTCAACCAATAGATTATAGTACAGGCAATGTACCGAGAAGAAGAGCAATTAGATTAAATCCAGATAGAGAAATCAAAGAAAATATAAGAACAACAGGAAGAAGTATGCCGATAGAAGAGCCTATTAAATTATAAGAAGGAGGTAGTAAAGAAAAAATATTAAATATAGCAACACACGATTCATAAATGTGGGATATAGTAGTAGATTTATGAAAAGGAATAGTAATAACAGACTATTTAAGACACTACACAGAAACAGACACAAACAATGTATAAATATATGAAAACTTTCTTAGGAGAATGTATAAATATATGAAAACTTTTTTAGGAGAATTTGCAAAAGCTACATGGGAAGCTTTCAAATCAAATTCTCCACATGAGTTTCAAGATTTATTAGCATTAGGACTAAATCCTTATAATTTTACAAATAAAGTACATAATTTACTAACAGGACAAGATCCAAATAGTGGTTTATTAGCGCTACAAAGAAATGCCTTAATAAAATTAGAACAATTAAGTATTTCAAATTGGTTACACATAAAGAATTTCCTAAAAGACTACTTTTACTATTGTACAATTAGCGGAAATACTTTTGATGACGAATTAGGTAAAAAATTGTTTCATAAATTACCAGGAGCTTTAGGAAGAGAAATAGAAGATAGATGGAACAAAAGAGATTGTGTAATTCAAAATCCAAATGCTAAATGGACTATAGGACATAAAATACAACATGTTATGGATATCCTAATAGAAAAATGTACAAGCATACAAATACAAAAACAACTAAAGAAAAACGAAATGAATTTCTGCATATCTATTATATATACAATCCAAAATTATGATAATGACCAAAGAAAACCTAAAAAATATAAAAAGAGATACAATCAGAAACCATACCATCGTAAAAGATATTTCTTGCGCAAATCAAAAGCCAAGAAACCATACTTAAACAAAGATAGACATGTCAGAAAATACAGTAATGATAGAAATTCTAAAAATAAATTAGAATGTTATACATGTGGAAGCATAGATCATTTATCAAATCTATGTCCCAAAAGAAATAATAGTAAAACTAGAAATTCTCAACTAATAGAAGATTTTCAAGAAACCCTATTAAACCTAGATGAATATATGTCAGATAATGAAAGTATATATTCTATAATAAGTTTTGAGTTAAATGATGGACCTAAATCTGATTCTTCAGATTCATAAGAAGATAATTTAATAAACGAATGAGGACAAAAACAGATGAGTACTGAATTTAGATGATCTATTAATTAACAATCTAATGAATGTTACACAAGAATGTATACATAATTTTCAAAAACAAAAGGGAATAGACAGTAATCAATGTAGCATATGTAATTGGTACCCTAGTAAAGAAAATAGAGCTAAATGTAAAAAATGTTATATGAAAGCATGTGTAAATTGCATAGAAAATAAGCTAAAACTAAAAGTAGAACCAGAGATAATTAATGAACAAATACAAGTAAACAACCAAATTACAAACTTAAGAATAGCAACTTTAGAAACCAGAGTAAATGATTTAGAATAGAGACTAGTTGCATTAGAAAAAGAAAAAGCTATAATAAATGAAGATGAATCCAATACACAAAAAACGATACAGTTAGAAGGAATCTTTTATTAACTGGCCTTTTTAAGTCTTCTTTTTAATTAAATGGACTATAAGTTTTTTTTTTTTTTAAGAAAATGATACATTGTTTAGACAGATCTATTATCTATCTGATCGATATATAGAAAGATTGATTATCGATCCGACTTATATATAGACAGATCGATTATCGATCCGACCTATATATTTACAGATCGATTATTAATTCGACAAATGAGAAAATAGAAGTAGTCTATTTTGCTAATTGAAAACTTGAACGGACTTAATAGCCAAATTTTTTCAGTGGTTCATTTTGCTAATTGAAAACTTGAAGAGGCTTAATAGCGAAATTTTTTCCTGTTTCAAGACTCTTATTAAATGTAAATGTCAAATACCTATCCGATCCTTTTTCTCCCTTTTTGCCTCTCTGTATAAAATTTCTAAGTGAATATAAACAACTATATTTA
Source organism: Capsicum annuum (assembly GCF_002878395.1). Taxonomy (NCBI): domain Eukaryota; kingdom Viridiplantae; phylum Streptophyta; class Magnoliopsida; order Solanales; family Solanaceae; genus Capsicum; species Capsicum annuum. The sequence continues at coordinate 217,202,555 of NC_061119.1, forward strand.
TTGGAGCAGTAAGAAGTGCATTCCATCAATTAAATATTTCTTGATTTCTATCATTATTATAGATTAGTTATTAGGGTATATGAGTAAAAAGGTTAAAAAAAACACCTTCTATCATTGAAATCTTAAGGGGCGCGCCAAATAAAAAGGATCAAGTATTTTGGAATGTGGACATTATAAAGCTACGCTTGTATTACTACTTTTAGTAATACAAGTATATTTTTAATTTTTTCATATTTGGTTGACTTGAATATTTTAAAAAATATTTTTCAAATTAATTTATTTTTTAAAATTTAAGAAAAATGGCTTTCCTTAAAAAACTAGGGAAAATATTTTTCAAAACTCTTTTTCAACCTCAGTCTCAAGTTAAAATGTTCTGTAACTCTCAAAATCACTCATTCCTTCCCCGACTCCCAATCCTTTACCAACCCACATAAAAAATATATTTAATTTTCTTAAAAAACTATTTCAAATTCTTTTCTTACCCTATTCCTTGCCCGGCCTCCACCTCCTACCAGCCTCCCCTAAAAAAAATATATAATTTTTTTTAAAAAAATTTCAACCCCTCCTCCCTCGCGGGTCCAAAAAAAATAAAATTTTAAAATTTGCTTTAGAATTTAATTTTTTTACCCCATACTCACTCCCCTACCCGACGCCCCCCACCCCACTAGTTGCTCCCCCCTCCCCTTTTTTTTTTTAAAAAATATTTTTAAAATTTATTTTTTTAAAAAAAAATTCGAAACTTTTTTCTTACGCCACCCCTACCACGTATCCTGACCCTCCCTCACCCCCACAGACCTAGCAGCCCCACTTCTAAAACAAATTATTTTTTTCAATTTATTTTTTAACAAAGTTTCAAAACTTTTTTACTACTACCCATCCTTCTTACCCTATTCTTTTCATTACTTTTTGTTAAATATATACAAATACTTCTAATATTTTCTACTAGCTAAACGGACACAAGAATATAAGTAAGAAACAAGTTATTTTTCTAGAAAATATTTTTCTACATATCAAATACATCATAAAAAAAGTATTTTTTGAGATCAAAAATTATTTTTCTAAGAAGTCACGGTGTGTCACTAGAAGCGCACACCACACCATCGACATCCCCGCTTGTTGACATTTGACATGCTTGCTCCTTAATTTTATTATATCCTTTCTAATTAATTATTATATGTCATTTACACATTAGAAAAATTAATATTTAATAAAAAAATAAAATAGACTTTTATTACATGTCTGCTTCAGTTATTTCAACCATAATTTACTATATCATTCCTAATTAATTATTATAACTCATCTAAGTATTAAAAAATTAATGATATTTAATGTTAAATTAATTTGATGTTTATGAAGGTCACTTAATTTTTTGACAGGTATCTTTTATAGTAATTTTGTTATATCACTTCTTATTAGTTATTATAAGTCATTTAAGACACGATTATACTATATCACTCTTAATTACGAGTAATTATTATGGTCATTTAACCATTGTACCACTTAAATTGGAATAGATAAATCACAATAATTGAAAAATTAAATTATTTAAAAAATATATTGAATATAAATGCCAAAAAAAATTGGACAAGGAGAGTAACATATATTATTTGAAAATTGCATAAAACATTATAAATTACAATAGTTAAAAACTTGAACTATCTAAAAAAATAATTAATGTGTTATATATTTACAAAAGTACGTAGTAAATTACAATAGTTAACAACTTAAAATATCTAAAAAAAATAATTAACCTGTTATATATTTCAAAAAATACATAAAAAATATATTAATCACAGTAATTAACAAATTAAAAAATTTAAGATATAAAATATTTGGTTGACTGTCAAAATTATATTAGTGTCACTTAAATATGAATAGTAAAAAAAGTATTACAGATCTCAACAATATAAAATTTAAATTATTTTTAAAATATAACTAATGCCACAAAAGTTGGGACAAGAAAAGTAACATACATTATTTAAAAATTAGATAAAAGGTATTTTAAATTACAACAATTAACTAAATTAAAATATTTTATTATATATTTGATAATTACTATGTGAAAAGTAAATCAAAACAAATTAATTAATTTTTAAAATTATATGGGTGTCATATTAAAAATTTAAAATATTCTTATATAAATTTCATTAATCTAAATATAATAATATATGTCTAACTAGGAATTTATCAACCAAACAAATGAAGATTTTAATTAAATGATAAAATTATATATGACGTAAAATTTTCAAGGATCAACATTGGGCTCGTATGTAGCACGGTAGCCAACTATAGGTCTCCTATAATAGAGAGTTGGGCGGCTGAAGAAGATCTCCGTAGACATTTTTGCTTCAGCTGCCTGCTCCGTGATTTTATTATATCATTCGTAATTAATTATTATAAGCTGCTTATATTTAATTAAAAATAAAATAAATATTTGACATGTATGCTTCAGTTGCTTCAATTGTAATTTTACTAATATCACTCTAATTAATTATTATAAGTCATTTTAATATTAAAAATAATATTTAATAAAAAACTAAAATATATATAAAATGATAAGTTAACTCTTGATGTTTTAAACTAACTTCACGTCTTTTACGAGGTTCACTTAAATTTTTTTCATAAGTATTTTTATAATCACCTCTAATTAGTTGTTGTGAGTCATTTAAGACATGTATGTTTCACTGCTTTATTCGTGATTTCACTATATCACCTCTCATTAATTATTATAGTCATGTAAGCATTATGCCACTTAAATTGAAATAAAAAAAAGTTTATAAATCACAATAATTGAAAACTTAAATTACTTAAAAAATATAATTGACTATCAATGTTACAAAAGTTTGGACAAGGAGAGTAACATATATTATTTGAAAATTACAAATTCTATTGGTTTCACAAAAACTGAAATGAAAAAATTAAAATATACTTAGCCCGTTTTATTTGAAAAACAGTAATATAGCTCCATCGATTTTTGCTTTTCATACTCTTTATTAATTTATACATTTGTAGAGTTTAATTTTGATCCTAAATTAAATTTTTGAAATAAAATTATATATTTGAATAATAAATCACAATAATTAATAATTTAAAATATTTTAAGAATATATGCAAAAATTACCCTGAAAAAATAATTTTATTTAAATTTTAAAATTCAATATATGTCACATTAATTAATACGATCATTATTATAATATTAATTTATGATAGATATTGGGCCCGTGCTTTTGCACGGCCTTCTTCTAACTAGTACTCCCTCCGGTTCATAATAATGAATTGTTGGATTTTGGTACACATATTAAGGAAAAAGCATTAAAGACATAAATCTAACACAATTTTCCGTTTTTAACCCCAAAAAAGAAAAAGTTGACCTTGTAATATCTTTTCAAAAGTTAATTGGTTGTCAAATCATAAGAACAAATTTGAATAAAAAAAATTCAACGATTCACTTATTTTGAAACACCAATAAATACTCCAACAATTCACTTATTCTGAAACGAAGGAAGTATTATATAACTTGGCTGAAATAGCTCTCCATCGACATGTCTGCTTTAGCTGTTTGCTTCGTGATTTTACTATATTATCTCCAATTAATTATTATAAGTTACTTATATATTAAAAAATTAATAGTATTCAATAAAAAAGTAAAAATAAATATCTATGACATGTCTGCTTCAGTTGTTTCAATCATAATTTTACCAATTATCACCCTAGTTACTAAATATTAAAAAATAATATTTAACAAAAAATAATATATGTATAAGATGATAAGTTAACTCTTGATGTTTTAAATAAACTTCATGTCTTATATGAGGTCCGCTTAAATTATTTTTTACAAGTATTTTTTATAATCACTTCTAATTAATTGTTGTGAGTCATTTAAGACAAGTCTGTTTCGCTGCTTCAACCATGATTTTACTATATCACCTCTAATTAATTATTATGATCATTTAAGCATTATGCCAATTAAATTGGAATTAAAAAAAGTTTTATAAATCATAATATTTAAAATTTAAATTATTTAAAAAATATAATTGACTAGCAATGCCACAAAAGTTTGGAAAGGAGAATAACATATATTATTTGAAAATTACAAAATCTATTTGTGTTGTATACATTGAAATAAAAAAAATTAAAATACACTGAGCTCGTGTTATCTGAAAACAGTAATATAGACCCATTGAATTTTGTTTTCACACTATTTATTTATTTCTACATTTCTACAGTTTAATTTTGATAGTGAATTAAATTTTTAAAATAAAATTATATATTTGAATAATAAATCACAATAATTAATAATTTAAAATATTTTAAGAATATATGCAAAAATTACCTTAAAAATTAAATTTATTTAAATTTCAAAATCCAAAATATGTCTCATTAATTAATGTGATTATTATTATAATATTAATTTATGATAGATATTGGGCTCGTGCTTTGCACACGCTTCTTCTATATGGTAGTGAGAATAAACAAGAAGTGCTTAAAGGAATATGATAGAAAAGTTAGTTTTATTGAGAAAATATCACATTAAGATTTGAATTTGAATTATATTCAAAATAGTTACTATTATAATTTTATCCACAGCAACTGAACTACTTTTGGATGGTTCTTTTGTTGCAGCACTTTCAGGAATATCATGGAAGCTGTTGCTGGGAAGGTAGTTGAATATATAGATCAGGGGGGTAGATTTTTGATAAAGAAGATTACGAGTTGCATAACCTTTGGAGAGGATTTGAAAACTCTGGAACGAAATGTACAACGATTATCAGATAGAACAGTCGATATGAGGACAGAGATTGAGAATCAAGAGCAATCTGGGAGGAAGAAGAGGAAACAACAAGTTGAATCTTGGCTTAACGAGGTTGAACTGCTCGAAAAAGATTTACATGAGTTAAAAGAAGCAGCAACAAGAGGGAAGAAAAATATAGGTGCTTTGAAGGAGTTGAATGGAAGAGTTGCAGAAGTTGAACAAAGAGGAAATTTTGGAGAGCTCATGCTTGATGTGGATGGAAGCGAGGAGTGTCCAATGCAGGTGCAACCAGTTCAGGAGGAAATATCAAAACAGAATATAGAAGTGATTTGGATGTGGTTACAGGATGAGAATGTCTCAAGCATCGGTATATATGGTATGGGAGGGGTGGGTAAAACCACTTTGGCTAAACATACATATAATCGTCTTCGTAAAGATAGTCGTTATCAAGTCCACTGGGTTACGGTCTCTCAAGGGTTTAGCATCAAAGGATTACAAGACTATCTTGCGAAAATTGTGAAGCTGAACCTATCACATGTGAAGGATGAAGACGGAAGGGCGGACCAATTAAACTGGGCATTCAAAAAAATTAAGAACATTATTGTTATCATATTGGATGATGTCTGGGAGCGCCTTAGCTTGGAGAAGCTGGGTAACCCTCTTGGTGTGCAGGGTTGTAAGATGATTCTAACAACTCGCTCGTATGAAGTCTGCCAAAAGATGGGTTGTAAAAAACTACTCAAAGTGAAGAAACTCAATGCTTCTGATGCATGGGAGCTGTTCCGGAAGAGTCTAGGATCTGAGACTCGGCTTAGTCCAGATATCGAGAGAGTTGCCGAATCCATGGCAACAAAGTGTGAGGGCTTGCCGCTTGGGCTCATCACTTTGGCAGGAAGCATGAGAGGGGTGACTGATATAAGGGAGTGGAACAATGCTTTGAATGAATTCCCTGATGATATGGAAAATGATGTCTTCAAGGTGCTGAAGTACAGTTATGATCGGTTGAGAGATAAAACTATGCAAGAGTGCTTTTTGTACTGTGCTTTGTATCCTGAAGACTACAAAATTGGTAGAGATGAACTAATTGGTAAATTTATCATGGAGGATCTGGTGAAGGGAAATAGTAGGGAAAAAGAGTTTAACCATGGCCATACGATATTGAATAAACTAGTGAATCTCTGCTTACTTGAAGCAACTGCCGATGACTTTGGAGATGAAGCAGTAAGGATGCATGATCTACTCAGAGAAATGGCATTGCGGATCACAACTGATAAACCAAGGTACATGGTAAGG
>NC_061119.1:217211600-217228805 GCF_002878395.1 Capsicum annuum
CTTATATTAGTATATCTTAATTGACTTATTAGCCCACAAAGTATTAGCGGCACACAGCTAATATAAACACAAAATTTGTGATTGGTACAACAAATTGGCCAAGGTCTTTTTTTAATATATCAATGAGGTATATTTCTACATAATTTCATAAGTGGAAATTACACAAGCGTATGTAGGATTGGACATATTTTGGTTCAAGTCAAAGAAATCGAAAACTCAAATCAAAATTTAATTTTGATTTTGTTTTTTTTAATTTTTCGGATTGGTTTCAATGTCAAATTTTAAAAATTTGAATAAACAGTTTGGTTTTTGATTTTTCCAAAAAAAAAATCCAGTTAAATCGAAAAATCAACAACAACAGACCCAGTGTAATCCCACACAGTGGAGTTTGGTGAGGATAAGATGTACACAGTTCATACCGCTACCTCCGAAGAAGCAGAGAGGGTAAGATGTACACAGTCAATAATATATAAGTTGATTTGAAAAAAAAAAAAATTCAAACTATTTAAGTCAATCAAATATGAGAAAATTAAAAACATAAAAAACAACTAACTAAAAGTAGAAATACAAGCTAGCTTTATACTGTCTTCGTTCCAAAATACTTGATCCTTTTGTATTTGGCGCGCCCTTAAGATTTCAAATATTTCTTGCGTATTTTTACTTTTTTACCCTTATACCCTAATTATGATAGAAATCAAGAAATATTTAATTGATGGCACACATGCTTTACTACCCCAATAAATATAGCGGTTCATATTCACTTAGAAATTCAATACAAAGAGTCAAAAAGGGTCAGATAGGTATCTGAAATTTACATTTAATAACAGTCTTCAAACTGGAGAAGATTTGCCTATTAAGTCTTTTCAAGTTTTCAATTAGCAAAATGGCCTACTTCTATTTTTTCATCGGTCGAATTGATAATCGATCAGTCAGTACATAGGTCGGATCAATAATCAATTTATCGGATCGATAATTGATCTTCTATATATCAATCGGATAGATAATAGATCTGTCTACAAAATGTGTCATTTTCTAAAAAAAAAAAAATACTTTTAGTCTATTTAATTAAAAAAAAAACTTGAAAAAAACATTTAACAATAGATCCTTGAAACTGGTGTAACACTCAATGTATTAGGAGTAAATTGAAAAAGAATGTTTAAAATACTCTTCATTTTATAAATAGGACAAATAAAATTAGAAAGAGGGTGACATATTTTGAAACGAAGGAAGTAACATAGAAAACATTTAACTAAAAATTGTAATACACGCTAAGTAAACAGATGAAGTTAAAAATAATTTACATTTTTAGTTGTTCAGCAATCAGATCTGCTGTCAAACACAAATGAAAATGAAAAAAACTGATTAGTAGCACTAAAAATTATATATATGAAAAAGTCGAATAAAATATAAAGAGATTTTTAATATGATAACTTTAAATATAGCTGACTTTTATATAAAAATAAACTTTAATGATAAATGACTTTCATGTGACAAAAAATTAAAAAAAAATTGTGTAATCATTTGTGTAATTTAGCTGACTAAACAATTTTCTTAGGATCTAAAAATCATATTATATAACATAAAATTGATATATTAGAGAGAGCATAAAGAAATTGTAAAACCGTTTTCCTTTCTATGTAAGTTGATACTTTTTTATTTATTACATAAAAAAAAATAACTAAGTCATAATTTAGCTTTTTCAGATGTTCAACAGTCAAATCTGGTGTCAGATACAACAAAAAAATAAGATTCATTAATAACATGGAAATGTGTATATTTGATGAATATGAAGAAGAAGAAAAAAACACAGAAGTTAAAAAAAAGTTGAACTAAATTAATTTGTTATCAAATACAAATAAAAAAGTATAATGAAATTCAATGTTTACCTTTGATGATCTTCAAGTTGAAGCAAAATAAAATCTTCAATGTTTACACAGATTTTGAATTGTATAAGAAACCAAAAGCAAGAGAGAAACAAGTCTTATAAATGGAATGATTAGTTTAAGTCAAGGTCTTAAAGGAATAAAGGAAAAAGAAGCAAATATCTCTTTTAAAAAAGAAAAAGTGAAAATAATTGTGTTAGAAAGATTGTTTATTAAGAAAATAAACACATCCTAATTATCACGAGTTGATACGTTAACTATTCATTATGAAAAAAGGCTTAAATATGCCATCAAATTATTAGAAATAATTTATTTATGTCGTCCGTTCTAAGTTTAACTCATTTATGTGTCCGCCTTTAAAAGTTTGGGTTCATTTATGACACTATTGTAATAAATTGATTCATTCATGCCATTATTTTATAATAGTGATTTTGTAAAATTATTTTTGTCGTGTGACATTTTACTAGAAGTCTACGTCATCAAATTTAAATCAAATATAAGCAAATACAGAAAATATCCTTGGCACCTCTGGAACAAACGCTCAAATCTGATCTCAGCTGGCAAGGAAATGTCATGTATTTAAGGGAATCACACATCAGAGGTAATAGAACCTTTGTAAAGTTAAAGTATATCGTAACAAATTTGATCATAATTCAGGAGGAGGGTACTAAATGCTTTATTCGTAAGATTACAATAACTATTTTGGATGGCATCAAGGCGCTGAAGGCATCAATATTTAGGATGTAATTCAAATTCAAATCTTAATGTGATATTTTCTCAATAAAACCTTTAAGTAATACTTGTTTATTTCCACTACTATAATATAAATATCAAGTTGAAAATATTAAATAATGTGTCCAGTAAAACACTTTCATATAATATGGAATAAAGCAAGTAATCTAGACATTATTAAGACAATAATTTTAAGTAGGATGTGTGTCTACTTGTATAGAGCTAGGGTGTGTTTGGTATGAAGAAAAATGAATATTTTTACGGAAAATAAGTTGATTTCTTACTTATTGAGTGAAAATTATTTTTCGAAAAATATTTTTTAGTATTTTGAATGGCATCATGAAGAAGTTAAATTAAAAAAAACATTCTACAAATGTAAACTTATCAAACTTCCAGTGAAATTTATGTTTTAGTTAACTGATTGACTAAATTTTTATTTTTTTGTTTTTTCATTTGGTGTCCGGTACCTGCATTGGAGTCCGACTAATCTGGATTTGCACCGCGTAGGGCCCTTTCGGGGGGGAGTGCTCCCTACCATGAATTTTTTCATACCCAGGATTCAAATCCGAGATCTTTGATTAAGGGAGAAGCAGCCCCGTGCACCACATTGTGGTTACTAATTGACTAAAAATTATGGATGACTTCTATGTGGCATAATATAAAATAAAAAGATTTTTAATGTGATAAGATTTATAATTGATTTATTTTTTGTGGGCTCTCATTCACTTCCATTTGAAAATTAAGGTTAATGACTCATCGATATATAGTGAGATAAGATCTAACCATAGTAAGGCCCCGTTTTGTATGGAAATTATAATTTTTTGAAGTTGAAGTTGGATTGATGTTAAAGTTGGAGTTGAAGTTGTTTTTGAAGTTTTGTGAAAAAATTATGAGTGAAAAATATAATTTCGAAGTTGTATTTGAATTTTTCATAATTAAACACTTACAGTTTTCATTTTTTAACTAAAGTGAAATAATTTTTTAGAAAAAGTAAAACCTTTCGATGGCCAAACGACTACCAGGACTTTGTTTTTATTCACTTTTATTCTGCCAATCAATTTGTTTTGTACTTCTTTATCAATTTACCTTTAGTTTTTTTAAAAAAAAAAAATTAATCATAAAATTTATTTTACATATAAAGTGTGTTTGATACAAAAGAGTTTTTCAATTTTCTCATATTTAATTAATTTAAATATTTTAAAAAATATTCAAATCAATTTATTTAATATCGTTCTCACTATTTTTTTTCGTTTACTAAATAGAATAAATATTACATTTATACAAAGGTTCTTTTCTTCTTTGTGTTTAGTAGACAAAAAATAGTATATTGTGAGATGTGAAGTGGATGAAAAATATTATTTGTGTTCCTCTTTAGAGTTAGCGTAGTGAAAGAGAACATTTTAAGTCTTTGATTATAGTTATTATACATAAAAGAATAATTATATGTCGAAAGAATATGCGAACTCTTTAACTATTCGAAGCTGTATAAGTTGTAGGATGACATTGTTGGGTTGTTGTATCATTCCTAGAGGGGACAACCAAGAGTGATACTGCTTAATCGGTGTATATTATATTGTAGTAAATTTGAATCATTTTTTTAAAAAAAAAGGAAGATATATGTACCTCCATGCCTGAAGAATATTTTTTATTTATTTATTATTCATTTTATTTTCAATTGTAATTAATTTATTATCATAGTATATTAATTACACCACCCTAAATACAACAACAACAAACCCAGTATATTCCCACATAGTGGGGTCTGGAGAGGGTAGAGTGTACGCAGTCCATACCACTACCTCTAAAGGTAGAGAGGCTGTTTTCGATAGACCCCCAACTCAAGATAAAAGACATTAAACAGAAACATCAAAATCGTAGAACATGATACAAATAAAATTGGTACGACATTCACAATTAGAGAAAAGAAAAAAAAACAAATACATATGTTAATAAATAAATAAATAAATACATAAATTTGCCAAATAAACGGCATCAAGTCCACCTACTTACTGACTACTACTACTCCACACCCTTAGCCCTCAGCTGTAACTGCTCCATGTCACGTTTAATCACTTCTCTCCAGTGTTTTTTCGGTCTATCCCTACCCCACTTGAAACCTTCTAAGGCCAACCTCTCACACCTATGAACTGGGGCATCCACGCCCCTCCTCATCACATGACTAAACCATCTTAACCTCACTTTCCGTATTTTATCCTCCACCGACATCACTCCCACCTTCTCCCAAATAATTTCATTCCTAACCCTGTCAGCCCTAGTGAATCCACACATCCGACGTAACATTCTCATTTCCGCCACCTTCAACCTATGAGACTTCTTAACCGGCCAACACTCTGCTCCATACAACATAGCCGACCGAACTGCAACTCTATAGAATTTGCCTTTTAGTTTGAGGGGCACCTTCTTATCGCATAAAATTTTCAAAGCGAACCTCCATTTCATCCAACCTGCCCCTATACGGTGAGATACATCTTCATCTATCTCTCCTTTCCTCTGGATCGTAGATCTGAGGTACTTAAAATTATCTCTCTTGCAAACCACCTGAGAATCCAACTTTCCAACCAACTCCTCCTCTTGCCTCGAGTCATTGAACTTGCACTCCAAGTACTCCGTCTTGGTCCTACTCAGCCCAAAACCTTTAGACTCCAGGGTCTCTCGCCAAATCTCCAGCTTATCATTAACCCCTTGTCGCGATTCATCAATCAGAACTATATCATCCGCGAAAAGCATACACCAAGGCACCTCGCCTTGTATATTCCGCATCAGCACATCTATCACCAAAGCGAATAAGAACGTACTAAGAGTTGATCCCTGGTGCAACCCTGTCAAGACTGAAAAATGCTCAGAATCTCCTCCCACTGTCCTAACCCGAGTCCTTAATTGCTCTGACATACGCCACTAGAATCCCCTTGCCTCCAAGCATCTCCAAAGAACCTCCCTAGGGACCTTGTCATACGCCTTTTCCAAGTCTATAAACACCATGTGAAGATCCCTCTTCCTCTCTCTATACTGCTCCACCAGTCTCCGCACAAGGTGAATTGCCTCAGTCGTGGAGCGACCAGGCATAAAACCAAATTGGTTCTCCGAAATAGACACAATCTTCCTCAACCTCCGCTCCATCACCCTCTCCCAAATCTTCATCATGTGACTCAACAACTTAATACCCCGGTAGTTGTTACAACTCTGAATGTCACCCTTATTCTTATATAGAGGAATCATCGTGCTCATCTCCACACCTCAGGCATTTTTGCTGACTTGAAAATATTGTTAAACAAGTTGGTCAGCCACCGCAACCCTGATTTGCCAGAGAACTTCCAAAAATCCATCAGAATCTTGTCGGGCCCCGTCGCCCTACCCTTCGCATCTTGCGAATAGCCTCACTGACCTCCTCTACCCTAAAACGGGGACAAAAGCCAAAATCGCGACTCTCCCCGGAGTGCTCCAACTCTCCTAACACAACACCTCTGTCCCCCTCATCATTCAAGAGCCTATGGAAATAATACTGCCATCTATCCTTAATGAGGGCATCGTCCACCAAAACTCTGTCATCCGCCCCCTTAATGTACTTCACCTGATTCAGATCACGACCCTTCCGCTCCTAACCTTGGCAAGCCTAAACAACCTCTTCTCCCCGCCTTTCTCCTCTAACCCCTTATACAAACTCATAAAAGTTGTTGTCTTAGCATCCGTAACAGATAACTTAGCCTACACCGCCCTTAATAGATTAAGAATAATGATTAGGATCCTAACTTTAAGAGTAAAGCATCTAGTATCCCAATTATGACCAAAATTTAATTTCTAGTATCTTCAAATTAAATTTTAGTGTATTTTTATTATCTTTTTTTGTTCATATGATATCTTTTATCATCCTTTTTAATTGACTTGTTACCTTTGACGTGATATCAATATAAAAGTGTGACAAAAATGTTTATCTCTAAGAAAGATTACTGTATTAAATGGAAGACAGATCGTCATACAGATATGTTTTCATCCTTTTCTTTTAATAAAGCATTTTTGGTTCCACTTTTTCAAAAGCAAAACACTTTTTACATATCAATTAGTCTTTTTTTTTTCCACTGAAATGATTCCATATACCTTTTTCTTTAATTTTTTATTACCCCCTTCGTTTTAAAAAGAATAACTTATTTTGATTTGATACGTGATTAAGAAAAATAAACAAAATTTTTGAATTTTATGACTTTAAACATATCACGTGAAAATTTAAAATTAAAATGTTATAAAAAAAAAATCATTCTTTTTTAAACAGACTAAAAAAAATAGATCATTTTTTAAACGAAGAAAGTACTTCCTCAAAATATGCATATCCCATCAAATCGTGTGAAATATTGGCAGTATAATTGAATCATATAAGCTAAGATAATGTTATTATCTGAATAGATTTAATTCAATCAAGAGGACGCTTGATCATGAAAATTGTGAGTATTTTAAGAAAATAATTTTTTTAAGTGAAAATAATAGTTGAAATTTGAAATTATGTTTGATCATAGAATACAAATTGAAATTGTTTTGAATTTTTATGGATAATTTGAATTGAAAATAGTTATTTTGTATTTTTTAAATTTCTGAATTTTGAAATTCAACTTCAATTCAATTTCAAAAAATTTTGACAGTACGTCTGTTGATTGGTTCTTCTAAAAATATTTTGCAATAATTTGTCTTTAACCGTCTAATATAACATTTCAATCTCTAGAACAAACATGCATAAACCAATTCATGAAGTATGTGTTCGGATAGTCGAGAGTTTTGATAGTTAGCCCTCAACTTCCCAGTCAAAAAAAAACGTCAATGAAGAATGTAGGTGCTCCATTCTTGGAAGACTTAATGGTCCAGTGTGCACTTGTACAGATTAAGCTTAAAAAATTTCATGGCTCCTGGCAATAGCAAGTTTACTCTGTTAATCAGTTTGTTGTTTCTCAACTGTCATAGCAAGTTATATTTAAATTGTTTAATGTGGTCCGCTACACAAGTCTTATACAACAACCGCATGCCCAGACCTCGTTAACGGGGAGTGTGGGCAAAATAATATGTGGGCCCGACATTAGTGAACGGTATGGACTTGACTCTGATGCGATGTAAAGAATGAATCTTTGGCCAAACTCCTTAAAGTTGTCATTCACGGGAGGAAGAAGAAAGAAATTATAGGTCGCTTATAGGATTTAATTTTCAAAATATTAGGACTTCTCAGATAGATATATCTTGTGGTATTTCTGTTCCTCATATGACATGCAGAGTTTGAGGTTGCATGGGCTATATATATTTGTTCTTTGTAATGTTTTCTGTCTTGATTGCTTCATTTTTGCAGGATCATCATGCTGACGGAAGTAGTATGTGTTAGTTCTTTCATGACACTAAGAAGTATTTTATGGCAATTGTATATCTTGATGGATCTTTGCATTAGAAGAAGGGATAAAATGAGTTGGGTCAAACAAATTGGGTTCCTTGTTTCAGTTCATTGATCGTTGAGATGTAGTGAGTATTGATAGTGCTTTTGCAATATTGTATTTATTTTGATCTCTGATATGGTGAAGCATTTGGTAGTTGAAGAAGTGGGAGGCTTTTGGATAATTAACTGATGCTAAGGCCGAAGATAATAAATCTCAATTATCTTTTTGTGTTTTCAAACCAACCATTAATGCAACATGATTGGTACTTTTATGACGTCAATGTGACACTGTCTTTATGGCTGCTGGATAGGACTTCCGAGAAGATATCGGAGAAAGCTTGACAGTTGTTTTACTGCTTCTTCTAAATGCGACAAATGATAATTTCTCTAAGAGCCTTGTGTTGCACAGGTACCAGGATGGTGGTCGACTATCAGATCAGCAGATGACGTTGCTGCAATATCAACAAGAAAATTACCCTTTTTAAGTGAGGAGGTACACAGTTATTAAAAACTTCTGAGATCTTACTGGCAATTCACTTCCCAAGCTTTTAGGGGTGGGGAGAGGGTAGAAACGGGACTTTGGTCTGCTTCGGTTTTATTAGTTGGTGAATCAAGTACCTAATAGTTGTGGGAAAAAAGATCTCGAGAAACATAAACTGACAAAATCTTAGTGGAAGTAGCATCTATTTAAGGTGCTATCTAGTTTTTCTGTCCTTATAGTAGGGGCACAAAAGCTTTCCGTGATTCTATCAGTTCGACTAATATCAGCAACAACAATATCAACAACACACCCAGTGTAGTCCCACAAGTGGGGTGTGGGGTCGATATTGTGTATACAGATTTTTCCCGTATCTTGGGAGATAGAAAGACTGTTTCCGATAGACCCTCGGCTCGAGAAAATGCCAGAGTGGAGAAACCAAGACAAAAATTACACAAGGCATGACAAAGCATACTGAAAAGGGAACAATAACTACAACAAAATAATACGATAAATGAACTACAACGGACAATATATAGCAGTAGAAATCAAAGGAACAAAGGCCTACAGGAGTAATACTACAGCTACTAGTATGTGAGGATAAACGAGACTACACTCAGCTACCTACCAACCTTCCATGCTAATCCTTGTCCTCCATAATCTCCTATCTATGGTCATGTTAGGATGGAGCTATGCTATGTCCTGTTTAATCACCTCACCTTAGTATTTTTTCGGTCTACCTCTACCTCTCCCAAAACCATTCATGGCCAAAAAGGGGAAGAATATCAAAAAGAAGAAATATCATATATGCTGAGAACAATATTGCATACACCAGCACTCACATCCTTAATGATTTTCTCGAGAATTTATTTTCTTAAAGAAAAATTGGTAACTGTATAATATGGTACTGCTGATAATGAGATCAGCCATCTTGTGCAGTCATTAATCACTAGAATCTGGGATTAAGTTTTGAAAGTGATGAAGTTAACGACTCGGCTTTGTCCTTTTTTCAATTCTAACAGACATATGGTTCTGAATAGTACAAGTGCAATTGAATGCCTGTTTTGTGGGCTTCCTTTTGAATGAGATTCTTCTCTTCTACTAAATACTTGTGGGTTTCAGATGAATCAATTGCAATCTGAGCTGAGGCTTGCTCGATATCGGCCTAATAAAAGTGAACCATTTTGAAAGAATTTAGCACATTCTTCTGTATTTCATGGCTCCTGGCAATACTAAGATCCCACAAGTGGTGTCCGGGGAGGTTTTGGGTGGGGGGTACGCAGACCTTATCCCAATATCTTGACAATTAATCATTTATCGGCCTAACAAAATTGGCCTGTTTTTTGAAAAAATTGGTACACTTATCAATCTGTACTATTACTGTTTTTGTTATTGTCTGATATTTCTTGTACTTCCGTTACTTCTTTTCTGGACAATTTTGGACTGTTTTTCTTGAGCCGAGGGTCTATCTGAAACAACCTCTCTACCTTTGAGGTAGCCTTAAGGTCTGCATACACTCTACCCTCCTCGCACCCAACTTTGTGAGACTACACCGGGTATGTTGTTGTATTGAGCAGACTGTACTTTTGCTGGTATAAGAGCCGTTGGTAGTAGTTAGTCGATCACGACTAGGTATGTTCTATCTTCATTGTTTTTTGTATAGTATTTGGACTCACACAGTATCACTTGATCCTGCCTTTTTTATTTTTCGACGAAGAGTGCATAACATCTCTCTCTGAAACAGTATGTAGAAGAAAACGAGAGACTCAGAGCTATTCTGGGAGAATGGAGCAACCGAGCAGCTAAGGTAGTACTTCATTATTCGTGTTACATTGCTATGATGTTTATCGTTCACTTGTCCTCTATCACACCAAATGTTTTATTTGTCTGGATAAAAGCTCGAACGTGCATTGGAGCTGGAACGGATGCCAAACTTGGAACTGCAGAAAAAAATGACCACACTGAAAACTCAAACGCGTGAATAGTTCAGCCCCACTAGCAAGGTTAGCAAGTGGTTACTTCTTTAGCAGTTGAGCAACAAACATGCATGAACCATTTCATGAAGTATGTGTCCGGATAGTCAAGAGTCTCGGTAGTTAACTCTCGGCCTCCCAGTCAAAAAACAACTTCGATGAAGAGTTCAGGTGCTTTTGCAAAACCATTCCTGGAAGATATAATGGTCCTATCTGCACACGTACAGATTAAGCTCAAAACAATAGTTTGCTTGATGTGTACCATCTTCAAGACTATCAGCTTTGTATAGTTTTTTACTCTATTTATCTCATATGTTTTTGGAAGAAATTTTTGTTTCAACAATTTGCTTTCACTGTAAATGTGGCATTTTATGGCCATAGGCAAATCTTAGAAGGATGGTGATTTCCAAAGACAATGTGCTCAACATTCGATGACATCGAAAGATCAGAAGGCGAATTCAGGATTTTAAATTTATGGTTCTGGACGCTGGTAGGCAAAGTTCCATCATTGTTTTTAGAGTGAAAGACTTAAAAACATACCTCAAGTATCTCGATTTTTTGCGTTTCATGCCTGGACTGTTAAGTGTGTGCGAGTTTTGTACTTGAACTATGACCAACTAGTTATCAAAATACACCTAATCTCGAGTTGGGGTCGGGTCTCTGGTCCGGAGTTGGGTATCAGGGTTGGTTCCTGGGTTTCGAGTCATGGTCGAGTTTTGGGTCTTAAGTGTGAGTCGGCGTTGGGTCTCAAGTTTTGAGTTTGAATAGGGTGCTGGGACCTGAGTTGGGGGTTCCAAGTCAGGGTGGAGTGTCGGGTCTCGGTAAAAAAACCTAGTAGTTTATGGATTTAGCCTAAAAATGTTTTTAGGACTCAGAAGATTAAAATGGGTTGGAATTATTTTACCTAGACTATATTTTACCAAATTCATATTTATCCATATACTAGTTTATGGATACGTGCGTTGCATGTGTATGTTGAATTAAGTAATTATGATTTTGTAAAAATATTAATATTATTAAAATGTAACTTTTTTTAATAAATAATTGAACTAAAAAATATAAAATAAATTTGTGGGATGACTAACGTTTGATTGTCGTATGGTTAAGACTCAAAATTCTCTAATAAAATATAACTTTCACGACTATACATATCACATAAAATTGATAAAAGTTAACTATGTCCATCTTTGTACTGTAGTCTGCACAAGAAGAAAAGAAAATGAGCAAACCAACATCTTACTAAAAAAAAATCAAACTTAAATGCAATATACTCTTTATGTACCATATAGTATCATTGTTGCTGATTTTTTTGGTGAAGCTCACAATTAATCTTAGAAATTCTCTAAAGAAAAAAAGATCCTATAAATATTAAATAAGAGCAAATTTGAGAACATAATTATAATTATCAAATAATATAGAATAGTACACTCACAAAAGTTGATCATATCTGCAAAGTAATATTTTATGCAATCGGAGGTTCTACTCTATGTCTAACACCATAGTGTATATAAAATTATATAGATTGAATAGTAGCGATAAAGTATGGTGGAAATTAAAATTTTGAATGTTCTTTGTTTCACCATACAAAGCTCGATCAAGAAGATGAACGCAAATTACGTTGCTAAGAGGAAAATAAAATTAATTAGACAATACAATATTCTACGTACTTAAAAAATAAAAATATTAAAATCCAACAATATATCTTTACCGACAAAATAGTCATACTATTAAACTATAATGTGTTGGGACCATCATTCGTTGATCCAACTTATTGTTCCATAAAATTCAGAATACATGATTAATTATTGCCCCAAATATGAAAATATTTATTTTGTCACATTAAATATATTTTTTTATGAAAATTATGACCACAGTCAAGTTCTGGAATGTTGTATATATTAGCTAAAGCTCAAAATATAAGGAAGGATTAGGCCTTGCACTACATACAACACAAGATTGTTAATAAAGATAATCTTAGCAAAAAGAGGGAATACTTCTTCGTGATCGATTCTAATTTCATAATTAGCTAAATGATCAAACAACTTGGTTTGTCACCCTTTAGAATATTCATAAGTAATGTCTGTATATTAAAATTAAGGACCTTCATCAATTTTGACAGAGGAGTAAACTTTCTAAAATCAAATGGCACTGTTTTCGCTTAAATTATAATAGAAGAAAAAGTATTATAATAATTGAAAACTTAATTTATTTTTAAAATATAATTGACTATCAAAGCCTAAAAAAAAAATTTGAACAAAAAGAGTAACATATATCATTTGAGAATTACATAAAAATTGTTATAAATTGTAATAGTTAACCACTTAAATATCTAAAAATATGATAAATTATACTTCATAAATTTTATCCATGTTATATAAATTGAAATAAAAAATAGCATATATATGATGCAATCTTTCCATTACAGAGCCCAACAAGATTGGGCAACCATTCAACTTTCAGACTATGGAAAGATATGCAGTGTGGCTCTGTAGTTGTGTCTCTACCTGAGGGCACGTTGACGATCCATTCTATTTCATCACAACCACAGATGCTGCAGGTCAAGCCTCTTAAAGAAGTAGTCCGTGACAGAAAATTGTCCACAAAGAAGCTACGCCCAGCCCACGGCAATACCTAATCTCTAGAAAGTCAATGCTACGTGGAAGAAAAAATGATGTTGCTGCTTCTCCTCCACCTGCTTCAATGGTGCGATCTTCTACAATCACTCTTCTCTGTTTCCGTATGCGCTCTCCCACATCATCAGGAAGAAAATCTACTTGCCCCACAAATATGTCATACCACCAATCTTTCTCAGAGATATGGTGACTACTCATGAACATGTGAAAGTTAAGCAAATCTCAGAACCTGCCTCCGAATTCTTCGAGCAGTTCCAAGCTGGCCAAGTCTTCATCTGGGACATTTACATGTATTGGAAGATTGAGGTATTGAAGATGGGAAAGTTTAGGTAATATCTCCTTCGGCAGTTCATCAAGATCTGTTCCACTCGTATCTACAAATTTAAGCTTGACTAAGTTTTCCATGCCTTGAGGTACTTCCTTAATACCAGTGTCAAATACATCTAACACCCTCAGATTTTTGAGCTTTCCCAGTGGTGGCACAGATTTGAGCCGACTACATCCTCGAAGTGAGAGTGCTCTAAGACTTTCCAAGTTAGAAATGGAACTCGGCAAATCCATAAGCTCAGAGTTGTAGCTCAAGTCGACTACTTGGAGCTTGTTCATGTACTGAAAGAAAGGACCCGGGATCATTGTTGAATCACAATTGGACAAGATCAAGGTTGATAATGTGGGACAATTGGGTGCCATGTCTTCAGGGATTCTCTTTATCTTGCTTTGGTAAAAAGAGACTCTATCCAAATTGAACACCCAATCCTGCTCCTCCAACACTTGTGTTCCTATTCCAGACCTTACCAGGTACCTTGGCTTATCATTTGTAATCCGCAATGCCGTTTCTCTGAGTAGATCATGCATCCTTACTGATTCATCTCCAAAGTCATCAACAGTTGCTTCAAGTAAGCAGCGCTTCACTAGTTTATTCAATATGGTATGGCCATCGTTAAACTCTTCTTCCCTACTATTTCCCTTCACCAGTCCCTCCATGATAAATTTACCAATTAGTTTATCTCTACCAATTTTGTGGTCTTCAGGATACAAAGCACTCTTGCATAGTTATATCACTCGACCCATCATTCAACCGATCATAACTGTACTTCAGTACCTTGAAAACATCTTTTTCCATATCATCGGGGAATTTATTCAAAGCGTTGTTCCACTCCCTTATATCAGTCACCCCTCTCATTCTTCCCGCCAAAGTGATGAGCCCAAGCGGCAAGCCCTCACACCTTCCTGCCATGGATTTGGCAACTCTCTCCATATCTGGACTAAGCCGAGTCTCAGATCCTAGACTCTTCCTGAACAGCTCCCATGCATCAGAAACATTGAGTTTCTTTACTTTGAGTAGTTCCTTACAACCGATCTTTTGGTAGACTTCATACGAGCGAGTTGTTAGAATCAGCTTATAACCCTCCATACCAAGAGGGTAACCCAACTCCTCCAACCTAAGGTGCTCCCAGACATCATCCAATATGATAACAATGTTCTTCATTTTTTTGAATGCCCAGTTTAATTGGTCCGCCCTTCCATGTTTATCCTTCACATGTCATAGGTTCAGCTTCACAATTTTGGCAAAATCGTCTTGTAGTCCTTCGATGGTAAACCATTGAGAGACAGTAACCCAATAGACTTGATAACAACTCTCTTCAAGAAGACGATTATATGTATGCTTTGCCAAAGTGGTTTTACCAACCCCTCCCATACCATATATACCGATGCTTGAGACATCCTCATCGTGTAGCCACGTCCAAACCACTTCTAAATTCTGTTTTGACTTTTCGTCATGAACTGGTTGCACCTGCATTGGACACTCCTCGCTTCCATCCACATCAAGCATGAGCTCTCCAAAATCTCCTCTTTGTTCAAGCTCTGCAACTCTTCCATTCAACTTCTTCAAAACACCTCTATTTTCTCCCCTCTTGTTGCTTCTGCTTTAAACTGACGTAATTCTTCTTCGAGCTGTTCAACCTCGTTAAGCCAAGATTTAACTTGTTGTTTCCTCTTCTTCCTCCCCAATCGCTCTTGATTCTCGACATCTGTCTTCAAATCGCCTGCTTTATCTGATAATCGCTTTACATTTCGCTCCAGTTTTTCCAAACCCTTACCAAAGTTTATGCAACTTTTAATGTTCCTTATGAAAAATGTAGCCGCCTTCTCTATAACGTCAATTACCTTCCCAGCTACAGCTTCCATGATATTTCAAAAAGTACTGCAACAAAAGAACCATGCTAACTTAGTTCAGTTGCAGTGGATAAAAATTATAATAGTAACTATTTTGAATGGCATCAAGGAGCTGAAGACATCACATATTTTCTCAATAAAAGTAAGTTTTCTATCATATTTTTAAGTACTTCTTGTTTATTCTCACTACTTACTATAATATAAATGTCAAGTTGAAAATATTAAACAATGTGTAAGTAAAACACTTTCATATTAAATATGGAATAAAGCAAGTAATATCAGATTAGCTTGCAATATTAAGACAATAATTGTAGGTAGAACCCGTATGTCTACTTGTACCGACCTTGGGTGTATTTGGTACGAAGGGAAATATTTTCATGAAAAATATTTTTCTATTTCATGGAAAACAAATTAACTTCTTACATATTTTCTTATGATTGGTTGGTGCGTGAAAAATATTTTCTATGTAGTGTTTGGTTGGTGAATAAAAAAATATTTTTCAAAAAATGCATTTTAGTGTTTAGTTAAAGAATAGAAAATACTTTTAGAAAAATGATTTTTGATCTCAAAAATATTTTTTTTAGAGTGTGTTCGGTATGGAGGAGGAAAACACTTTCCAGAAAAATAACTTCTTGTTAGAAATGTACCATATATAGTGAATGTCTACTTTACCATATATAGTAAATACCTACTTTACCACATATTGTGTATGTCTATTTATGGAAAACTTACAAACCCCAAGGTAAGTTTTTCCCTATAAATAAAGGGATTTTCCTTCATTGTAATTCACCCCATCAAGAATCCCTCAAGAGAAATAGGAATTACTCTCTATTCTTCTTCTTTGCTTTATATTTCATAACACGTTATCAACACGAGACTCTGTCAAACAAGATGAGATTATAAATCTAAAGTAATTTCAAGGTTAGTAATTCTTTATATTATTTGTCTTTTGCTACTAATAATATAATTATTGTTGGATTTGAGGAAAAAGAATTGGTTTGTAATCATTTATGTTTTAAATTTATTCCACAAGAACAATATTATTAAAAGGGATAATAATATGTTAGGTTCAAGTCTCATTGATTTATGCCTAAGACGTTTTTATATGGATAAGACGTTGAGTTTGAATCTCAATGCACCATACTGATGATATTGTGATGGCTAAGGCAAAATAATGGGTATTTAGTGAAAAGTCATGAAATTCACTCCATTAAATATGCTTCATTCCATGAAGTGAATGTGGTAGCAATATATGACAACTTACTTCATTCTTGAAGTGTATTTGGTAGCAGTGCATAATATATCTGAAAAAAGACAAGTGATTAAATGCACAGATATAAGCGTGGAGGGACAATATGATAACAATTATTAAAAGTGATAATATTTTTACACGCTTATCATGATTATAATATATGTTAGAGAAAATTTCTCTACAACCATATGTATGCCTCGATTTGCTCCTGAATTAGCAATGTCTTAAAAGAGGCTATAAACTATCATAATTTGATAGGCTTAAGGCACGATTATATTTCATTCTTGGGGAATGAGAAGCTTATTAATATAAACGTGCACTTGATTGTGATGGTATCACAACTCACCTTTGAAAGAGGCAAAGTAATTGAGAGGAGTTACTTTGAAATCTACTTCTTAAGTAATAAATCTGAAATTTATCCATAAATTTACTAAAGTAAAAGGTGCATGTCATGGTAAACTTGGAGTTTGCTAGAATAAAGTTCATATATTGATAGGAACGATTGCGATACCCAAAGATGTGCATACTGAGTATTGAACATATATTGAAGAATTAGAAAATTCTTCATTACTTTTGATGTTGCTTGTTCTCATGGTAAGTTGGTTGGACCAACAAATTTTGGGATTGGATCTCTTAAAATCTGGAAAAAAAAAA
>NC_061119.1:217231805-217279013 GCF_002878395.1 Capsicum annuum
AAAAAAATAATCTGTTTTAACTTGACAAGTTAGCTTTGACTTGCATTACTAGTATTGTGGATTATTTTGAGGTATTAGTTATATACAACTCAATTCAAAAATATATCAAATAATATATTAATAGTACACAAAACTAATATATATATATCTGCATTGTTTTTTTTTTTTTTAATATACTCTACCAAACAACCTCTATCATGCTCAAAAAGAGAAAGAACAAAAAATAAAACACCAATAGGGGTTGTCGTGTGGTGGTGAGACTGCTTCATCCTTAATCATAAGTCTCAATTTCGAGCCCTGAATATGGATAAAATCTTGTTGGTAACACTACCCCAGAATGACCCTGCAACGTACAATCCAGATTAGTCGGGGATTTCAATGTGGACACCGGACACCAAATTTGAAACCCTCCAAAAAAGTGCACTACCCAGAATGAGCCCGACAATACGCTATCCAGATTAGTCGGGAGCTCCAATGTGGGCACAGCACATCATTTGGACACCCACCCACCCACCCCAAAAAAAGAAAAGAAGCGCTACCCCCAAAATAGGTCTTGCAACGCGACATTCAGATTAGTCGAGGTTCCAATGTGGGCACCGGACCCCAAAATAAACAGCAAGTATAACAACACGCGCTACCCTATAATGTGCCCTGCAACACGCGATTCAGATTAGTCGAGGGTCCAATGTGGGCGCCGGACATTGTTTGAAACCCCTCCCCCCACCCCACTACACCCCAAAAAAGGAAAAAAGAGCACTACCCCCAAAATTGACCCTACAATGCGCGATCCAGATTAGCCGGAGCTCCAATGTGGACACCAAACACCAGGTGGGACCTCCCCCCCAAAAAAGGAGAGAAAACAGCAAGTACAACAACACGCACTACCCCAAAATGGGCCCTGCAACACGAGATCCAAATTAATCGAGGCTCCAATGTGGATACCGAAAACCGGGCGGAAAACAAACTAAAAAAAAAAAACAGCAAGTACAACAACACCAGATTTATACAAAATTTTACAGGAATGTATGTACAGCTAGCAACCAAAGTATATCTGTCCACATTCCAACCAACATATTACAACCACAATCTGTATACATTTTCCCCATATATATATAGAGCAGAACACAATCCAAAACCAACAAAAAAATGCCCACAAATATATCAAATAAATATCCCACACTCAAGATTAAATTTAATATCAAAAGAACAAAAGAACCCTCCTATGTGATTTGATCTTTGAAAGCCCTCACCAGCATTGTTTATCTTAATCAGAAGGCTTGGTCTTGGTTCTATAGACAAGTTTCTTCCTCTTAGATGTTTGGTTGTCAAATGTAAGCACCACCTTGCCAGGTTCTGTTGCGATATAGTTGTTGGTGATCACTGTTTCGCTTGCTGCTGTAACCTTTCTTGATTTCTCTACGATAATTGTGTATCCACCTTCGGCACTAGGCACAAATTCTGCTCCATATGACACGTCCCACCCGATCACTCTAGCTTCCCACGCCAAATTCGTCTTCTGCAAATCCCAAAATTATCATCATACACACAATTGAGAAGCTACTACATATAATAGTCAGTTCCATGCCCCAAGATATACTGACTTAAAACTTAATGAAAAAAGAAAAGGGCAGCACAGTGTACTAAAGCTTAAGCTATGCGGCAAGGTCTGGGGAAGGGCCCCACCACAAGGGTGTATTGTACGCAGCCTTACCTTGCATTTCTGCCAGAGGCTGTTTCCAAGGCTTGAACCCGTGAACTCCTCGTAACATGACAGCAACTTTACCAGTTACTCCAAGGCTCCCCTTCAAGAATGGTCGTTCCAACGGGATTCAAACTTGGGTATAGAGCGTGGAAGGGCCCCACCACAAGAGTGTATTGTACAATTGAGAAGCTACTACATATAATAGTCAGTTCCATGCCCCAAGATATACCGACTTAAAGCTTGATGAAAAAAAAAGGCAGCCCGGTGCACTAAAGCTCTCGCTATGCGCAAGTCCGGGGAAGGGCTCCACCACAAGGGTGTGTTGTACGCAGTTTTACCTTGCATTTCTGCAAGAGGCTGTTTCCAACGTTTGAACCCGCGACATCCTAGTCACATACCAACAACTTTACCATTTACTCCAAGGCTCCCCTTCAAGAATAGTCGTTCCAAGGGGATTCAAACTTTGGTATAGAGTGTGAGGCACTTCTTAAAGTCCCTTTTGAACCGCTAAGCCAACTAACTACATTAAAGCTTAATGAGTACACCTAAATTTAATTACAAATGGTGAACTTGACTATCAAAAATCATAGTGAGTGATATTTGGGCATGGAGGGTGTTAGTAAGAAGCAGTTAGTATACCTCAGTAACTGGAAATTCAATGGTGTGTTTGGAAGCAGGCTTAATGGTATCCTCAGTGGCAGGGTCAGCAATGGTGAATTCGTGTTCTCCCTCTCTGCTAAGTCCACCATATTGAACTGGTACTTGCTCAGGGACAATGTATCTGATTTTTTTTAAAATCAAAATCAGATCAATATATACATGTCGAAGGTCGTCACTCAATAGGAGGAATACAAAGAAAACAGAAGTTAAAGAGTAGTGACCTGAAGAGAGTCTCGGCAGATCTTGACGCGCCAGCAAACACAAACTTGCTCTTGGTCCTGGTAGTGAAAAGTACATTGATCATCCTGTAGTAAGCTGGATACCACCATGGCACATTGATGAACACCTTCATTATCATTAACATCAAAATCCAGTTAACCAACTTATAGCAACTGTTATCAAATCAAACAGGAATAAGCAAAAGAAAAACAAGATGAAAACACACAGATTTACGTGGAAATCCTTGACGGGAAAAACCACGAGCAAAGGAGGAGAAATTCACTATATCGGAGAGGAATACAAGGAGGAGCCAAAGTTCTCTATAACACATGAGAACCAACAACAACAACATACCCAGTGTATTCCCACCTAGTGGTGTCTGGGAAGGATAAAGTGTACGCAGTACATACCGGTGAAGTAGAGAGGTTGTCCGATAGACCCCGGCTTAGAACCAATAACAATATACTAACAAACACAAAACATAAGTGTATATAAACTAATAACGCTAGCCACAAGATGATACTAGAGCACATGATAATACTAAAACAATAAATCCAAAACCATAGGTCTCTATAAGACACGAGAACCGTCATATTAAAAACAACTCTCTAAGTCGCGCTTATATAATACGTGCGTACATACCCTGCGCTACACCACAGACCCCTCCAAAAAATCTCAAACATATCTTTTCACGGCCAGATCAACAAAATTCGGGTCACAAACTCTAACAGCAACAATTCAAAATTAGAAACTAGAAGTATATACATACATACCTGCTTAGCAACAAATTCAGGGTAGTTGTCCTGGAGTAACTGAAGGGCACGGTTGGTGGCCTGACGAAGCTCTTTCTTGAAAAGGAATAGTCCAGGTGAATTCTTGAGATCGATAACCTGAACGAAAGTGCATATGCCATCAGGGCTAAAATCAAGATTCCTTATAGATTTCTCCATGAACTGAATACGCCATCGAAGGAACTTGTTCATCTTTTCCTTGTCAGCAAAAGTATTCTGGTACAATTCGTTGTCCTGAAATGCCCCGAATGCATTGTAACACACAGGATGTCCTTCTTTATCCACGCCATGATTGTACACCACTTTCTCTAATCCTAGTCCTGATAGATCTTCTTCCAAAAGTTGATCAATGTTGAACTCTTTACGCCATGACACAACACTCTTCAGCATGGCGAATGCATCCTTCACCTTAAAATCTCTCGCTCTGAGGAACTTGAGAAGGATTACATCACTTCTCTCATCAGCTAATAACGGAATTCCCCATATCGAAACTTCTTCTGGTGCTGGTGCTGGTGGCTGAACATCTTCCTCCGTTTGTTTCTCCTCCACCACCTGGGCCGATGATGCAGTACCAGTCACTTCAACAATCGTCTCCTTGATTTCTTCCACCGTCTTAGCACTATCCTCCTCCTTCGCTGCTACCTTCTCGGTCACTTTCTCCGCCGGAGCTGCAGGTTCACCTTCTTTCTTCTCTTCCACCACAGGTGCAGCTTCTTTCTTCTCTTCCACCACAGGTTCAGCTTCTTTCTTCTCTTCCACCACAGGTTCAGCTTCTTTCTTCTCTTCCACCACAGGTTCAGCTTCTTTCTTCACTTCCACCACAGGTACAGCTTCTTTCTTCTCAACAGGTTCAGCTTCTTTCTTCGATTCCACCACAGGTACAGTTTCTTTCTTCTCCTCCACCACAGGTTCAGCTTCTTTCTTCGATTCCACCACAGGTACAGTTTCTTTCTTCTCCTCCACCACAGGTTCAGCTTCTTTCTTCTCTTCCACCACAAGTGCAGTTTCTTTCTTCTCTTCGACCACAGGTGCAGTGAATTCATGTTTGTTCAGAGCATCTCGAACCAATTCCTTCAACTCAGCTAAAGCCTTCTGTTCAGGATTTGGTAATTCTTCAACTTTGTTGCTCTCTTCCTTAAACGATGAAGCTGATTCAATAACTGGAGTTGATTTCCCCTTATCAGTTTCCGATGCCTGTTCAGTCTGAGGGGTCAATTCCTTTTCCGCCTCAGGTACATCAGACACAACAACTGATGCCGGTTCAGTTTGAGAGGTCGATTCTTTTTCAGAATCAGGTACATCAGACACGACAACAACAGTTGTCTCCGGCTTAGTCTCACTAGCTGTCTTCTTGATCTCCTCCGCCATTTTCTTGATTTTCAGGTCAGCGCCCAAGAACACAAAAATAACAAGACTATTCAGAAATGGAGATTAATGAAAGAGACTTTTGACAACTGGAGGATATATATGTATATCTTTATCTATATATATATATATATATAGTTTGTAGACGTGGGGGTGGGATGGGAGTAGGGGTGGGGTGCAAAGGAACAGATGTCTATGACTTGTTTGCCAGCTTGTTACCTATCTAATCATGGGGTACACGTACAACATCAAACAGCTAATTTAGCTATAATTATTTTTTTGAAAAATTATATAGTTTCATTTTTTTAAAAAAAATGGTATGAAATGTAATCATTGTTGGGTAAGAATCTTCTTGATATTATTATAGTTGGCTTCCATAAACTTTCAAAATTCCTTTTTGAATCCATCAAACTTGCCTTTTTTTTTTTTTTTTTTTAATTTGATGCCTTTTTTGGTCTTTTGATAATATCTTTGGTATCCATAGGGCGGCGGCCGGCTTGAGTTATAATGAAAATGTATAAAGTATAAAAATCATAGAAATATATATTATTATTTTTTTATTTTTCATTTGATGTACGGTATGCTCATTGGATCGCACACTGCAAGGTCTATTTTAGGGGGATGGAGCCTCGACTAATCTTGATCGCACATTGCAAGACCCATTCTAAGGGTGGCGCAACCCCGACTAATCTGGATCGCACTGTAGGATCTATTCTGGAGATGGTGGAACCCCGACTAATCCGGATCGTATATTGTAGTACTATTTTGAGGGTGGCGCAACTCCGACTAATTTGGATCGCATACTACAGGACCCATTCTAGGGGTGATGGAGCCTCAACTAATTCGGATCGCGCACTGCAGGACTCATTCTGGAGTGATGGAGCTCCAACTAATTCGAATAGCGCATTGCAGGACTCATTCTTGAGGTGGAAAAGTCCCGACTAATCCGAATCACGCACAGGGCCCATTATAGGGTAACGGAGCCTCAACTAATCAAAATCGCATACTATAGGGCGGGGTGACGGAGCCTCGATTAATTCGGGGGTGGTGCTCCTCGAACGCGTGATCTCTGATTAAGAGTGAAATAGTCCAACCATTCCAACAATATGATTTAGAAGTTCACTAACAATTAAATCAATAATCAAATCATTATATTTCTTATCATTTAAACTCATATAATTTTTATCATTTGAACCTTTAGGAAACAACAAAAACCTCTCCATAATACAAATGAAATATATGTATCAATACACTCTTAATTACTATATAAAATAAGAATAATTTATTAAAGTTACAATAAAAATTCTTGAATGGAAAAAATTAAAACATTATGTGGCTATGCTAATTCATTTATACATTAAATTTCTTCACCTCAAAACTAATTTGCTTATAGACTTTTTGGAAAAAAATCCTGGTTCCGCCTCTGTCTCCTTCCATTCGTACTCTCATGCAGCTGCACAACATCTCTCCCTCATTCAATTCTTCAACATTTTCTAGGAGCTCGATAATTTGTTGTGAAATGTCGATAACAACTTCCACGTCCTGCAAAATCCAACACAAGATAAAATAATTGTATTATCGTCAAAAGAAGATAAATTCTACATCAATCTATTTACACGTCCTTAGAAATCAAACTCGAGATAAATACAGAAACAAATGCAGTGAATCTCTAATCTAGCGAGACCCTTCAAAATCCTTGTACAATTCGTTGTTATTAGTGTTGACATGTCGATTCATCTATCATTGTTGTTACCGTTTCCTTATTAGTTGCCATGTTTTCTTCATTGTCGTTTTTCCTTTTCATACCTACTTTGATTTGACGTACTCTAGCTCTACGAGGTAGGGGTAAGGTTCGTATACACTCTACCCTCCCCATACTACACTTGTCGGATTGAGCAACACCCAAGTTCGACAGGATTAGAAGGCATAAAGAAGGGACAATACCAGCTATGGATTGTGCTTATTGCGAAAAGATGGCCTCCACTCTATCCAGTGACGCTTGTAATCGTCCAGAATTCATATTGAACAATGGTTCACCAGTGCCTAACGCCCTGAAAATGGAGTTCGATGTACAAATTAGGTAAAAGCGCGATCAAGTATTCTTAAACCACGATATCGTTATGGATGTAAGAAGCTGTGCAGATAAGGGTAAAGTAACTTGCCCGGTAACTTCTGGAAATTCAAAATCTGCTTTCCATCCAAAACGGAAATCCACACCAGGACATAATCCAAGTGATGTTTTATTCCGGATGCTGGAGAGACCATCTCCACCGAAACAAGAAGTGAGCTTCCATTTCCAACCCGTGGCATGCAGCTGAAAGCTATGCCCAACTCCGACCTGCATAAGTTCGATTTTGACCCTATATGTCATTCGTGCTGATAAGGGCTGAAGCAGGAAACAGTACAATGCTATGTTGCTCGGACTCTTCAAAAACACCAATGGATACGTGTTGGATCCTCCAAAATTAGTAAATATATGGAGGATCCGACTCGTGCAGCAGCATTTTTGGAGAGTCCGGCCAACATAGGTACAATGCCGAGGAAGGAACAAAATGGTCAAACCTGAAGATTTAGAAATTTTGTCACTGGGATTTTCTTGGAAAGAAGGCGTACTTCATGATGCAAAGGCTCATATATGAACTTCCATTTCCGTTCAGGGGCTAAAGGCTTTAAGACCAGCTTAGTGAGATACTCGTTGTATGGGGCATTGTAAAACTAGTCAAAGGGTATGATAAAATAGAAGAAAAAAATTAGTTAAAACCAGAAATATACAGAGACACGAAGTTAAAATACATGCTCTCAATATCCTTTGAGGTGATTTCAGCGACAAGTACAACGTTAATGCAGTAAAATTGCATATTGCATCTACAATTTAGATTTCAGTATCGTGCATCAACTTTTATACTAATGAAATTGATCACAACAGATTATGAGAAAAGTAAGTCCTATCATTAACATTAGCAAACTCTTATTTATTCGAGCTTGCTCATATTGCCGGTATCAAGCTGGCATGAAGAGTTGCGATAGTTGATAGTCAGCACAAAACAAGTTAATTTATGACGAATCCTCACAAAACAAAATAGGTTGGACATGCTTCAGCACAGGGATAAGCTTATATCGAGTGAAATGGCGAGTGATGATTCATATAGCCGGTCCCAACTTCTCAGGACTGAAACTTAGTTATTCAACAATTAACAATAGCAAATAGGGAACGTATACAGTGAAATGATACTTCAAGTTCCATGTCAGTTGTTGAGAACTAAGTTGCCCAGTCTCTTCACTTTTGATGCTGCACCCATGTCGGATTCTCCAAAAATACACTACTTTTGGCGAATCCGACATGCACCCACTGACATTTTTGAAGAGTCCGAGCAACATAGGTTGAGATGGTAATCAAGGTTGTGAAGAAAAACACAAAAATAGGAGTTATAGCAGGATGAGGTTCAGCTTTCACGGGATAAAGATCATTAAAAATATGTTCAAGCAGAGTACTGAATGCCCAATGATGGGTACATCCACAACCAAATTTCGAGAAGGTACATCGTAATCTAAAGAATAACTGTCTTTCTGCTTACTATGTTTGCAAAAGTAAATTACTCCATCGCCATCCAAGGAAAATAGGATTGCTCAACTCATACTACAAGTGCAATTACCCGAGTTTAACTGAAAGTAATCCAAAATGTCTTGAAACTTTGTAATATAATAGTCACACTAAACTAATACAGTAAAGAAAGCATCCAGGAAGCACCATATTCATACAATCGACCCCAACCGGTTAAGGACTAAGAGGTAGTTAATTGATTAAACACTAACAATAAGATGGTCGGTGAGAACACTCAACCCTCCCCAGACCCTACCGGTGGGATTACACTAGGTTTGTAGTAGTTGATATAGATGGTCAGTGAGAAATTAGTACCTCCAAGTTAACGCCAACTCGATAGCCCTGTATTTCTTTTCTGAACTTGAGAAAAATCTCGGAAGGCATTAGATTGACATTGTAAAGCTCATCCCATGATACGGGTTCTTCTCCACTTCGACTCGGACCACCCTCCTCCATTCTCGTACCCGATAATCAATTCAAACTGCAAACGGTCAACAACCAAACATTTCAAAATCAAATCTTTACACATAAAAGTGATTTCTCTATACATCAATTCATACTTGTTTTTATCGAATTTATTTCCAGTACCAATTCAACATGCATACATGTCAAGGACAAAACAACTCAAAATCATATCTTTACACAAAAATTATGTTTCCCCCAATATTAATTCATAATTGTTCATCAAATATTAAATCCAAGAACTAATTCAAACTGTAAATGGGTCAACGGCTAAACACCATTTTTTCTAACCCTCCAAGGAGCTCCCACCTTTTTTGCTCCCTTGATAACTCGAACTCGAACGAGCAAGCCCCTCTTGTTACAGTCAAACAACAACAACAACAACATATCCGTGTATTCACACAAAGTGGGGTCTGTGGAGGATAAAGTGTACGCAGTCCATACCACTACCTCAGATGAAGTAGAGAGGCTGTTTTCGATACACCCCTGTCTCAGGACAGATGACAAATAGCAAACGAAAATACATAAAAGCAAACAACAACAAGGGATATCACACCGCTAGATAGTAAAGAAATCTCTTGTTAAAGCCAAACACCTCAAATCAAATCTTTACACATAAAAATGATTTTTTTACACAATACTAATTCATAATTGTTCATCAAATATTAAAACCAAGAATCAATTCAAACACTTCAAATCAAATTTCTACGCATACAAATGATTTTGTATACTATCTAAACTTGTTCATCAAACTTTATTTGCCAAGAATCAATTTAAACACCAAATAGTCCCAAGTACTAAACCACCTCAAAAAAATCAAATCTTTACACATAAAACTGATTTCTTTACGTATTAATTCATACATTTTCATCAAATCTTTATGCTAGAATCAATTCAAACTCCAAATGGGTCAAACACCTCAAAATCAAATCTTTACCCATAAACATGATTTCCACCCCCCACCCCCACCTCCACCCCACCCCACCCCACCCCACCCCAACAATATTTTCATCAAATACTAAGGCCTCAACAACTAAACACCTCAAAATCAAATTTCTGATACATATAAATGATTTTCATAAACTATATAAAATTGTTCATCAAACATTATTGCTAAGAATCAATTTAAACACCAAATAGTCCAACCTACTAAACTAGTTTAAAATAAAAACTTCACACATAAAAAATGATTTCTTTATGCATTATTTCATACTTTTTCATCAAATCTTGATGGTGGGGTGGTGTTTACGGTGCGGGGTGGGGGTAGGTTGAAGTACAGAAAGTCCATACCTTGAGGATACTCCAAATGGAACTGAGGTGTAAATTTCGAAAGATGCTCCATATAATTGACAATTTCGAAACAAACAGTCTCTTAAATATTTTATCACTATAAACAATTTTATTAAGCTAAAAAGGAATTTTTTAAAATTAATTGTTTTCAAATATAATAGAAATGATTTATTTATTTTTTTAGAAAAAAAATGCTAGATAAAATGAAACTGAGAATATTATTTTTAGAAATTATTTATATTCAATTTCAATTTTAAATAGAAGACTCTTTCCTTTGACCTCTATTTTCTTCTTCTCAAATTTACTCCTATACATATATAATATCTTACTCATTGAAGAAATAAATTGATTTACTAGTTGAATTTAAGTGTAGATGATAACAGCTTTATTTTATCGAACTATCTTTTTTTTTATTTTCATATTTTTAAAAATAATAAAAAAATAAGATAGATTATAATTTTCTCTGATCAATTTTTTCAGTGAGAAAAAAGGGAACAATTTTTACAATTAATAATATTTCCGTAAAATTAATTAAGGTGCAAAAGATAATTAGGATACTACATTATAAAAAAAGAACAACTTAATAGGGTTTAGCCATTAAATTTTTTCATTATTTTAAAAGTTATTTTACTTTATTAAAAAAGTATATATAATAAATAATACATATATACCATCTGTCATATTTTGGTATAAATATACCTTTATCGTTGATAATAAGGTATATATATATTTTTGAACTTTGATAAATAGTACAAACATATTCTTCGTCATTCTTTATGTACAACCCCAAAACTTTGATAAATGGTATGAAGATACCCTTGTCATACATTTGGTTCGGTTTGTGAGTTAAATTAGAGTTATTTTCAGATAGAGCATGAATAAATTAAATTAAAAAAGGACAAATAAACAAGACTATGACATGTATCGTCCGTTAGTGAAAAAGGTATATATTTTTCATTAACGATAAGGGTATATTTATACTTAAAGTATGATAGAGGATATATATGTATCATTTATTAAAGTTCAAGGGTATATATATACCTTTTTAGTGACGAAGGGTATATTTATACTATTTATGAAAGTTAAGGAGTTTGTATATATACCTTTTTATTAACGATAAGAGTATATTTATACCTAACGTATGATCGATGGTATATCTGTGCAGTCTATCAAAGTGTTCAGGGGTATATATCATATTTTTTCATTGATGGAGGGTATATTTGATAATATTTATTAAAGTTCAGGAGTTTATATATGCATTTTTTTATTAACGATAAGAGTGTATTTATATCATTTATTAAAGCTTAAAGTATATTTATATGTTTTTTGATATAAATCTTGAATTAAAAGGGAGAAACAAATTTTCCAATTAAGTAAGGTCCTTCAAGTTTTTAAAAGATGAAAGGGATAATTTTTTTGAGTTTTATTTAAAAAAATTTTATTCCAGCAACCTCTCTCAGTTGTTTGTTACACAAAAATTGTTTGACAACTTTTTAAAGTTGTTTAATAATTGTGCACAGTTATTAAAATAATTAATGTAATTGTTGAACAATGTAAAAGTTGTTAAGGAACTTTGTTTTTTTAACTTTATAAGATCGTAGAACCACTTGTCCCTGTTTTTAATTAAAGACTCCTGGAGGGTTTATGGAGTCGTTTTTCTCATCAACAGCTTCACTTGAGGACTAGTATCAAACACCTTGCCTGCATTGCATTCACAGCACAAGTTTGACATCAAATTCGACTAAGTTTAGAGCCCCAACCAATACGATTTTGACGTCAAATCCCGTACCCAGTATACAGTGGGAGCTTTAGTGTATCGGGCTGCACGCAACATGGACCTTAAACCTTTCAAATTAGACATTGACGAGCTTATAAACGACTTTGCGAAGGGTGGATCACCTACTTTTGCAGAAATGAAGAGAGTGTGGGTTTCGAAAAAGTTTTCGTATATTTTCGAGGCGAGTCCATCGTCTAAAGATCAGGCCTGGTTTATACAATCACTGTATGCCTACTGCATTGGTTACATGGTGTCTACTAATTCTCTTTTGAGTAGAATGGGTGGCCTGTATTGCTTATATTGCCTTTATGAAACACAACCATTCAAGCCTCCTTTCAAGATTTATCTATCCCTAAGAGAGTTAAAGGACGTTAGGAACATTGTTTCGGAGGCAAAGGCGAAGGATGCTAAAGTAGTCCCTGCTGTGGTGAAGCATATGTTAGATAAGAAGATGTTTGTTTTTGGTTTAGTGGATGTGAATGAGAGCTCTGCAGCAGAGAGATTAGACGAACTGAGAGGAGTACAAAATGCGAGTATACAAATAGCGTGCGAAAAGTTATTTGCAAATACACGGATTGAGCACTTCACTAACATGGACATGGGATCGGAGCTTGAGGTGGATTTGCTCAAGCAGAAGTCGACAGAATATGCAAGGGCGAAAGAGCTAGCTCTTAAAGGAGCTAGTGACACGGTGGATATCGAAAGCATAAAGCACATAACAGAGAACCGGACATTGATAGGAGACCTGGTTGGGAAGACAGCTGATGACTGGAAAGCTCAAAAGGAATTGTTTTATCAAAAAACAGGCATTCGTCATCAGCCTGTCGTAGTCTCACATGATGCGCGAGAGGAGCAGGAAAAGTTCTCCCAACAAGAAGAGGCTGACGAGCAGGATGACAATGAAGACTTCAGCAAGGAACTTGAGCAAGTGTTGTTATCTGCACAGAACGACTCTGATATCGAAGAATAGGGGAGAAGTTGGATAAAACTATTTTGTACTTCAGAAAATGGCGCAGTCTTGGAATGTTTAGCTGTAAGTCACAATTAAAGTTTGTGTCATACAATCAATTACAACTCCAAATAAGCTTGGTGACTGTATGTATTTTCTTGAAAATTTCCTCAACTGTTCTGCTTTATGTTACTATTAGTATCTTTATTACTGCTGATATTCTTGTAGTTCATTGTTTAATGATTCATTAAGGGGTCGTTTGTAAGCTGTTAGAATTATGCAGTTAGGGCTTTGGTGTAGCCTTGCTAGTAGTTGTAGGAGGGTCGGGGCGAGGGGTGTGCTCCCGGTTTGATAGTGTAGAGTACTACTTTGTGGGTGTTTTTTTCTTTTATTTCATCTTGTTTCATGTTTTATTTCGACTTTATTTACCGTTTTTTTTCTTGAGCCGGGAGTCTGTTGGAAACAACCTCTCTACTTCTTCGGAGGTAGTACTATGGACTGCGTACATTTTACCCTCCCCAGATCCCACTATGTGGAAATACACTTAGTATGCTGTTGTTGTTGTTGTAATAATGCAGTTAGGGGTTGTTTGTAGTTTTGTAAGAGTTATACAATTATTAGTAATGTAGGAATTAGTTATGAATGAATTTGCGTACTCTCTCCGTCCCATTTTATGTGGCACTGTTTGACTTAACACTGTTTGACTTAACATGATGTTTAAGAAAAATAGGAAGATTTTTGAAACTTATGGTCTAAAACCAACCTTAGATACTTGTGTGGCTGTAGATCATCTCATTAAGAGTAAAAAGGAAAATTTTAAAGTTAAATTGTTTCTAACTATAGTTAAGGCTGCATTCTTTTTAAGACGAGCTAAAAAGAAAAGGATGACACATAAAATGGGACAGAGGGAGTATTAAATTGTTTCTAACTATAGAAGCTAAGAGTAGCTTCCCTCCTTACTTTCTTTATCACCCATTGATGCTCTCCAACACATTAAGTAATTTCTTTTCCCTTTTATGAATAACCATGGCGTCTGAGCCAGCTTACGTGCACCTCGACTAATTCCACGAGAATATTGTTGATTGCGGAAATAGTTCCCTTTCCTAAGTGAGTTAGACGTACGTCACGGGCTCAAAGCCTGCCGCAAATAAAAGACAAACATTTAAGTGGAAAAGTAGAGAGATGGAGTCATTATAAATCGATTTTTCAATCTTGTACCACTGCACTAGAGGGATTTCTCAATTACAAGAAAATGAAATGTGAGGTTGAAGCAGGTTCGCATGTGCACAAAATATGCATTATCGAGCTTAATTAGCTTGTAAATGAATAGCTTAAAATTATTACTAATATATACACGATGTATGTGTGCATCCGTTAAATAGCCTAGAAGGATCAGGGTTTTCTCTCAAAGACCAAAGGATCAGACACCTTTTTCAGTCTCATTAGAGGTTGCTCAACTCAATGGGAGTCCTAACTTTTCTTTTTAGATGTTTATTTTTATATGATGTCTAGGCCAACTTTGCTCAACCTCAACTAAATACATGGGATACCTACCACCTTCCACCAGCAACAGATATCGGGTAACTGTGTCCACCAAGTCTACGACAGATGGGAAGAACCACCAAGTGTTTTTTGTCTTTGTTGGGATTCAAACTCGAGGCCTCAGGCTCTCAACCTACTTCATTAACCAGCAGACCACATTTTTGGGTGCTTTTTTTTTTAGATGTTTTACCCAGTAAATCTTCAGGTACTTACTCTAGCTCTTCATTTTAATCTTATACCCTATAAATGCCCAAATCCCTCCACCCCCAACCCATATTTCCTCTGTGAGTTTATCACTCTTTTGGAAAGGTTGCCTTACGAAAGAGAACCAATCAATCAACTATACAAAGTTGGGTTGACTAGAGCTAGACAAATCCTTCACATCCATTTTGCTCTGTTCTTGACCAAAATTATAACATTATTACATTGCTTATAAATAATTTACCGTACATAAGTCAAAATTTCCTAAAAATCCAATCCTTTTAATGAATCCAGATAAAGTAAAAACTAAAAAGATATCCCCAAACTTACTAGTTTAAAAAAAAGAAGTAAAAAGATAACCCCTTTATGGTAAAGTGAATCACAAGTACAACAACAACATACCCAGTGAAATCTCATAGGTGGGGTCTCGGGAATATAAATAGTAGATGTGCTCCATTGAGTTCAAACTCACGACCGATGTTCTTATAGTGAATAACAGGTATAAACAAAAAATTGTATGTTCCCAAAAATCCGATCATTTTAATGAATCCAGAGAAAAAAATCATCCCTTTATAGTTTATTAAACAATGAAATACCTACGAGCATGGGTTTATAAAAGTTAAGAGTAGATTTTCAGTTTCCGTTTTAACACCATTGATGATCGCAACGCATTGTGCTACTTCTGTGAGTAACTGAGTGTTGACTGTTGTTTCTACATTTGGCTACCAGTGCAAAACCTTAGTGACAAACAAAATTGTATACATAAATATCAACATACACACCAAAATCTATAAACAATATTACGTTTTTAAGAAATTCAAAATCGTTACCATTTGATTGGCATACTATTGATTGCAGATATAGTCCCTTTTTTCAGTCTCGTCGGAAAATTCACCAAAGAAAATGGAACCCCAAAATCCCTTCCGCCTTCGGCTCTTCTCGACGGAAAGAACTAAGGGAATCTTGAAATATATATGAAAAAAGTATAAGGAAAAAGCAAATGCCTCAAAAGGTAACATTAATACTTACTACATAGGATTTTAGAGACATGACAAAAATGGTCGCTTATGTTTCAGGGTAGGTTCAAAATTCACTTTAGTATATACTTAACAGTTTTGATCTTTTATGTTTACCGTAAGTTATATTTGAGAGTAGGTTTAGAACAGTCTCCTAAAAATGCACTTAAGATTTGTGTCCTTTAAGTTTATTAAAAGTTAACACTTTTAGTCTTCGGCTAAATATATATCAAACTCTATCCAAGTGACTAAAAGTGTTCGATAAAGTTTGACATTATATTTAGCCGAAGACTAAAAGTGTTTACTTTTAATAAACTTAAAAGACACAACTCTTAATTGCATTTTTATGAGACTGTTCTAAACCTACCCTCAAATATAACTTATGGCAAACATAAAGGATCAAAACTGTCAGGTATGTATCTGACTATTTTGAACCCACCGTTAAACATAAGGGGCCATTTTTGTCATTTCTCTAAAATCCTATTTAGTGTGTATTAGTCTTACCTTTTGAGACATTTGCTTTTTTCGTTATACTCTTTTCATACATATTTCAAGATTCCCTTAGTTCTTTCCACCGAGAAGAGCCAACGCCGGAAGGTATTTTGGTGTTTCATTTTCTTTGGCGAATTTTTCGGTAAGACTAAAAGGGGGGGACTGTATCTGCAGTATGCCGATCAAATGGTACCGATTTTGATTTCTTAAAAACGTATCATTGCTTATAGATTTTGGTGTGTATGTTTATTTTATTTATACAATTTGTTAGGTTGTACGTCGTTAGGATTTTGCTCTGGCAGTCAAATGCAGGCACAACAGTTAACACTCAATTACTCGCAGAAGTATCTCAATGTGTTGAGATCATGAATGGTGTTAGAGAAGGAAAGTGGAAAGCTACTCTTAACTTCTATAAACCAATATTCAGAGGTATTTCATTGCTTAATAAACTATAAAGAGATGATCCTTTTTTTCCCTCTAGATTCATAAAATGATTGGATTCTTGGAACATTTGCATTTTTTTTGTTTATACCTGTGATAACTATAAGACATCGGCTGTGAGTTTGAATCCGATGGAATACATCTACTATATATTTTCCCGAGACCCCACCTATGAAATTTTATTTCATTGGGTATGTTGTTGTACTTGTGATTCACTTTACCATGATGAGGTTATCTTTTTTCTTTAAAATTTGGATTCATTAAAAAGATTGAATTTTTAGGAAGGCTTTTTACTGTGCATGGTAAATTATCTATAAATAATCTTGTGATTTGGGTCAAAAATAGAGCAAAATGGTTGTGGAGGATTTGTCTATCCAACCCAACTTTGTATAGTTAATTAATTGATTGGTCCTCTTTCGTGAGACAACCTTTCAGAAGAGTGGTTAACTCATAGAAGAAATATAACGGAGGGGGGAGGATTTAAACATTTATAGAGTATATGATTAACAATGAAGAGCTAGGTCAAGGATGTGAAGATTTACTGGGTAAAACATCTAAAAAGAAGCACTCAAGGGTGTGGTCTAGTGGTAGTGAAGTGGGTTGAGAGCGTGAGTTCTCAGGTTCGAATCCCAGCAGAGACAAAAAACACTATGTGATTCTTTTCATATGTCCTAAATTTGGTGGACATAGTTACCTGATATTTGTTGGTGGTGGGAGGAATTGCGAGGATTTAGTTGAGGTGCGCAAAAGCTGGCCGGACCACCACGGTTATAAAAAAATCTAAAAAGAAAAGTTAGGACTCCTATTGAATTGAGCAGCCTCACTGGAGGCTGAAAAAGGCGTCCTACCCTTTCGTCTTTGAGAGAAGAACCCTGATCCTTCCAGGGTATATAACGGATGTACACATACAATGATGTATATGCAAGTAATAACTTTAAGCTATTCATTTTCAAGCTAGTTAATCTTGATAGTGCATATTCTATGCACACTCAAACCTACTTCAACCTCTCATGTCATTTTCTTTAATTGAGAAATCTCCCGAATGCAGTGGTGCACGACTAAAAATTCAATGTATAATGGGTCCACCTCTCTATTTTTCCACTTAAATGCTTGTCTTTTGTTTGCGTCAGCCTTCGAACCAGTGATGTATGTCTAACTCACACATCGACATCACGTGTTACCTCTTAGCACTAGTTCAAAGCCATGGGGCAACCTTGCATGTCATTTTTGTGAGTAAGTTTTCATCTATTTAGTGGAATTGCTGAGGTTATTTTTCTCTTTGTAGAACAAGCAAATGCATTGGAGTTTCCTCGAGAATTTTTGGGGATTTCACTTCAAGAACAACCCAACAAGCATTACATGGTAATTAGAGGGCAACGGTTGTTCGTGGAAGCAGAGTCATCAATTCAGGTGATAATGGAGAAGTTGCAGTCTTACAAAACGAGGGCTGCACTTAATTTTGAGGTTTGTATTATTGAGATCTGTAAATTATTGTTCTTACTTCAGGAGGTGATTAACTTATCTAGCACTATTCATAGTCTTGGCTTTGTAAATTTAAGCATGTATGGGAGATATTATCTGCATTTATTGTGCTTCAATGTCTTGTGGAGATTGAGGAACTGCAAGATGACATGTTAGTTCCTCTAATCATAAATCAGTCATAAAAT
This sequence comes from Capsicum annuum, assembly GCF_002878395.1. Lineage (NCBI taxonomy): Eukaryota > Viridiplantae > Streptophyta > Magnoliopsida > Solanales > Solanaceae > Capsicum > Capsicum annuum. The sequence goes on from NC_061119.1 coordinate 217,249,981, forward strand.
GAAGCTTCAATCTTATAGAATTGTGTCATTCAGTTGGGTGGCCATTGGCCAACTATACTTTCTCAAACAAGATTCATTCATTCAAACTAACCAAGCTCTTTCCAAGATAATGATTATATCACAAGGTGGCTGAGAAACACCAGCCTCCACTCTAAAAACAGAAGAAAACAACTATAACAACTGAACCCGTCTAAGCATTGGTACATTGGATAAAAATTGTGGGATGCAATTTGGGTGCTACTCTTAGCATCGATTGACCTCTAAAGAATATGTCATGGACAATGAGTTCGCATAAAGTACGTTCCTGTTCTTGTATTGAATATGCTCCAATTCGTTTTCTTGCCATTATGGTAGGCTCAACATGCTGTCACCATTCGGAATATGACTGCAGCAGCTCATTTGTTTAGTATTACTTGCGATCCATGCCAACTCCTCTCTCCATGTTAAGGCCTGTCTGGATATCCCTCGCCAGTCGCCAGGTCAGTAGTTTACGCACAACTCAGCAGAGAAAATGGCGCTCAAAGAACAGACGTGGAACTGGGCCAAGCCTTCCTGAAAAATATGCATTACAACCATCACAGCCTGGAGCTTTACCTTCATAAATATCCAGCATTGCTTTATGAATCTCCTCTCTGCTGATAGTCTTAATGAGCTGTAGCTGCTGTTGTCTAGTCAGGCATTTCCTTTGCTGAGGTTCCCAATAAGGTTTAATATCATATTCAGTGTGCAATAGGTTGCCATCTGAATCCAGTAGCGACCTGATTTGGTTCTGATTCTTTCTGTCTTTCATGCTAGCATAGAAATACTTTGAATTGGAATCAACAGCTTGCAACCAGTGCCTTCTGTCTGAGGATGCTTTCCTCTATCAAATAATCAAACTGCATTTCTACAGCTCCATTTTGACAGATCTTCTTCAAACAGGACTTGGGATTGTTGTGGGGTACTCATGGTATCTTGAGATTTATCTAGTTGTTCCCTTAATCTCTGCATCCTTCTCTCAATACCAGAGAACTCCATCTTATTCAGCTCCTACATTGCATTTTTCATGGCTTTCAACTTCATCCAAACTCTCCGCATACCAACGTCAGCATTGACAATAGCCCTGTCAATTTTACTAAGGACGTGTCCATTGGATCAAGCAAGTTCCTACCCACAGACTTAAGCTCAGTGGGGTCCTCCAAAAAGCTTCTGAAGTCCTTTATTTCCACTGTCTGAATACGAGATCCAAAGGCTCTGTCCTCCGGATTTAATACATAATTATAGTCCCTCATCTCTAAGGGGGACTATGTATGCTGTTTGCAAGCTTCTGCAATTCAAGCTATAAGCATGCTTTATCCTGTACAGTGTGCATCCCATATACAGCAGTAAAGTGGAATGTATATCTATGAGCAATATTTCAACAGTGCCATGTAGGAATTGATTTTGCACCTCCAATGGAATAAAATGGAGTGTATTTGGGTTCCACACAACCCAAATCCTTCCTATTTCCTCCACCACCTAATTTGTACACCAATCCCAGTTGTTGGTCACTTTATTCACTGTCTTGCCAGTGCTCTTATGCTTAACTTTATGCTCTACTATAGCCATCGCCCATCAGTACTACCTTATTATTGGAAACAAATCCTCTGAGTTCCTTGTGTTTGTACACCTTATTGAGACCCCTAACATTGCATGTCACAATCCTCATCTAGGTTTTAGATTAGATAAGACAGCTTCCACACTAACCCCAAACTACTTTGCCCTTCATTATATATGTACTCATCATCAGACTGTGCTTGTGAACCTTCAAGCAGTGCATTGTAAAGAATGGATCTTGGGCCCAACTCAACCTCAAAAGCTAGCTCATGAGGAGGGATTGCCAAGTCCATATAAGGAGACTAATTACCCATTCCTTTTCCGATGTGGGATACTTAACACTCCTTCGCACACCTAGGCCTCATTATTTGGAGCGTGGACAATATAATATGGGGTCCAACATCGGTGAACAAAGATTTGGGATGGGCCTGGGTCTGATACCATGTAAAGAATGGATCTTGGGACTAACTCAACCTCAAAAGCTAGCTCATGGAGAGGATTGCCCAAGTCCATATAAAGAGACCAATTACCCATCCCTTTTCCGATGTGGGATACTTAACAAGCTAGAATGAATAAGCCGGGGAGTTGCTCTTTTAAATTTTTTGTCTTTCTTCTGATCATATTCCATGTTAACTTGGTGTTTTTAACTTTCCTGTGCTTTCTACACCGTGTCATTGCATTGCAACAATACTCCACAAATTTTAAGCAGTTCCGGTTATGAGCATGTTGGCCTCACAAGATGTTTCTTTTATCTTTTTAGATGGAGTATCTTCCCATTTCCTCATGGGAGACATCACACCAGATTATGGGTGAATTCTTCGACGTTTGGAATGAAGCTATTGGAACAAGATCATTACCAGGTCATTTTGTGCACGTTGAACCAAAATTTTCAGAGTATGGACTCTCTGATCAATACACTTCACAGCACACAGCTGTACAGTATGCTATAGCACCATGGCTGAAATGATAACAACTGCTCACAGGCAGTGAGAAATTAGAACGTAGCATAATGTTCTGTTGACAGTATAAGATTTTACCCTTGGTACCTGCTGTATTCCCAATACAAAAAGACATTAAAAGAAACTAAAGTGTTTTGTAAACCAGGTCATTATGATGCTGCTACTGCTGCCTTATATAGAAAACTGACCTTAAAGACCTAAATAGTAAGAAACGAAAGTGTTTCGTTGATTTTAACCTTGGCTCAAGCAGCATAGAGATTACTGATATCCAGGAGTATGCTTTCTGTAAATTCTGTTGTACTCTTAATGCACATCTTAGTATTCAAATGTGCATTCAGATTCCAATGTCAATCTTAATGAAAAAACAAATAAGGTTGTAGTATCCTTTGCTAGGTGCTTCCCAATTAACAATATTGGTTGATTGAAATTTTTTTTTAATCATTGATGATAATGTTATAATCAATTCCAGACTAGTGTAAATACGAATATCAGATGAACAACTAGGTTGAGAATGCAGCAGATTGTTTCTGGCTGACATGGTGGAGGAAGAAGGTGAGCAACTCAAGTCTTTATGCCCAATGTTTCTGGCTGACATGGTGGAGGAAGAAGGTGAGCAACTCAAGTCTTTATGCCCAATGGTAATGGCATTGCCGGTGGTTCATCTCCATCAACTATTGGGCAGCAATTTCCGTATTATTATGTTCGTGATGCGGAGTTTCTTGGTGCACTGGTAAGTTCTAATGTTGAAAAATTGACTTGTCTTACTCCTATTAACAATTAATGAATGCTATCTTCTCACAAATGGAGGAGTACACACTTCTAATATCCAAGTTGGTTGTCATTTTCTTTTTTATTAACCTCTCATATTTATTTATCAAATTTTTCTGTCCATTTTTTTGTTTCTGTGAGTAGACAATGGCCCTAATTTAAGTTAGAAGTTGTAACAGAGCACTGTTTTGGGTGCTTAATCCGAACTTATAAGTTGCTTGAGTGTTAAAAATTGATCCACATAACTTCATTTGTTTTAACAAAAAATTGATCCCTATTATACCATATCTTATCCAGAAGTTTCAAGCGAAACATAAAGAGTCAAGAGTTTGTACATTGGAGAAATGATCTATACCATTTCAAATGATCAAAAGCATGATTGAAAGAAGTATAGGCTTGACTGTCTTTGATCTTAACTGTCTTTGATATAATCCTAGTCTTGTGTGCGTCTCTCTCTATAGTTCTGTGTATTTATAGGAGCTAAACATGCTTCTATTCGTATCAATAGATTTTCCTCTTCGTCCAAAACCTTTACAGGTACATACCACACTCTATATCTTTTCAATTTTATTGGATTTCCCTGAAGTGACATTTGGTATATACACACACACATACTATATATATATATGTACAAGTTAAATGATCTTATCGCTCTGAATCTCACAAAAAAAAAGAGGGTCAAGGAGGAGCAAGGACAAAATCTACTTAGGACCGTTAAAAAAACTACTTGGATAGTAAAATAGTTAGTTGATTAGTTCCAAATAAAAACTTATGCGGATACATCAATTGTTCTTTTTTATTGGTTGGTTTTCTTGGTAATTAGTTTTAGAAAGTGCAGAGAAGTTTCATGTATTCTGATTTAACTCTCCTCGGTCAATCATGGAAAAGAGGGGGAAGGTGAAAAAAGATGAAAAAGAAAGGAACAATATTCGAAGAAAGTGGGAAGAAGGATAGGAGAAGGAAAGAAAAAGCAAGTGAATGGGAAAATTGAGTGGAAAATAAAAAGAAGAGAAAGGTAAAGGAAGAAATGAGAAAAAAAAAAGGACGGTGAGATGAATTAGATACCTTTAATCATACTCAGAAGACTCGAGTTCGAGAAACCCCCAAACAAGAAATGCTTCCCCTTAAATAGATTTTATGAGAGATGAATTTTGGTGATTTGCGCAACTAAGATCTTTAGAGCATTGTTAAATTTTGGCCTTGTTAAAAGAAACAGTGCAACAATAATATTTCGTCAAAATTTAGAGCAAAATTCTGATGGCTGGATTTTTTATATTTGCGATTTATTTTCTCTTTCATGAAAATTCTGGATCATATTTTTGTTTCATATTTGTTCTTTGAAGATAGTCCTTGACCAAAAGCAATGAGTATGTTCCCCATTATTAAAGTGCACTTCTTCTCTTTTGCTTTTGCTTTTTCTTTTTCAGCATTTGTGTCTGGAAATCTAGACGATTCGTCAGGATTTGAAAAAAATTTCATCGATCACCATCCTTCCGAGTAAATTCCTGCATCATTTAGGCCAATGAATTCTCATAAAAGATGCTTGAAAAAAAGGGATGAGAAACTTGTAGGGACAATCCTTGCTTTAAAAATGATTTTAAAAACCACCTTCTTATAAAGTGAACCCCCACCCCCTTCCAAAGACCAAAATCAATCAGTCCATTTATTAAGTGTAGTGCTTCTTTCTTACACCATTTCTTTGCTTTCTGTTTCAACTTGAAGATATCAAAGGTAAATACTACTCAATTTCTTTTATTCTTCTTTTTTATTGTATTTGATAATAACAGACTGAAAACTTCAATTTTTTAAACTTCATTTGTATAGAAAATTAAACATGATTGATTGTTCTTCTTTTTCATTGTATGTGATGCCAAATCTGACTGTTGATCAGCTGAAAAAGGTAAATGTTTGTGCTTTCTGTAAAATATCAATGTGATACTATCTGACATATAGATGCTTGGAAAATTGTTTTGTCATTTTAACTTTGCCTTTATAAATGTCAAACTTGCTGGCTATGTTACTCGGACTCTTAAAAAATGTCAATGTGTCCGTCTCGGATTCTCCAAAAGTAGTGTAATTTTGAAGAATCTGGCACGGGTGCGGCATTGGAAGTGAAGAGGTCGCGCAACTTAGGTTGTTGGATTATTACATTTATTCCTTTTATTAAGCCTCTTAAACAATTAGGAGAGCTACATTAGATTCTTCCGGTTAAAATAAGTATGTACCTTCAAGTCCCTTGAATTAACTCTAGACTTAGCTGATGGAAATAAATTAAGAAACTCCTAGTAGGAAGTTTTTCCTTGTAGTCACTCTAGAATTAGTTGATGGAAATAAATTAAGAAACTCCTGGTACAGAGCATTCCCCTTAAGTAGGCCCTACGTGATGGGAATTTGGATTATTCGCACTAATAGGTTCCTAAAATTTATACTCGGGTTTATAATAGATTTATAAGAAACCAGGAAGAGTTAGTTGAGCAATTGTTATTTGTTTTGATCGAGTGTTGTTACAATAGATTGGATCTTTCCAGGAATTTATATCTCAATTTCGAGGAAGCTTGAGGTTGAAGATATTTTGAGCCGGGGGTCCATCGGAAACAACCTTTATACTTCTTTGGAGGTAGCGGTATGGACTGCGTACATCTTACCCCCGGACCCCACTTTGTGGGAATACACTAGGTCTGTTGTTGTTGTTGTTGTTTGAGGTTGAAGATAAACAATAACTTTAGTCTATAAGTTTTTATAGAGAGTCAAATTAATTAGTATAGACATCAAGCTAACAATATTTAATTAATAAAGGGCAGCCCGGTGCACTAAAGCTACCGCTATGCGCGGTGTCCGGGGAAGGGCCCCACCACAAGGGTGTATTGTACGCAACCTTACCTTGCATTTCTGCCAGAGGCTGTTTCCAAGGATTGAACTCGTGACCTCCTGGTCACATGACAACAATGTGATATTGTCAAGTATAAAACTGAAATTGTTGTCTAAAAAATATGTTAACCATAAAGTATAAAACTGGCGGTAGAATAAAAGGAGCAATGTATTTTATTGATTGTACACTGATATATATAGATTCTATACAGCTTCTACAGCAAGGAGATAAACTATGAAAAGGATAAGACTTATGAACAACATGAAATTAGTTACTTGACATAATGAAAATCTAAAATAATGATAATTCATGAGTAATATAGTTGATAAAATAATAATATTTCACAGTATTATGATTTTTTTACAGTGCTTTTCGGGAGATCATGGACACTTTTATTGAGAAGGTAGTTGATTTTGGAGTGACGAAGTTCAAAAGTATCAGTGCCTTTGATGAGAATTTGGAAACTTTGAAAAGAAATGTAAAGCAATTATCAGATAAAGCACTCGATGTGAAGACAGAGGTTGAGAATCAAGAGCGATTTGGGAAGAAGAAGAGGAAAAGAGAAGTTGAATCTTGGTTTGATGAGGTTATCAAGATTGAAGAAGAATTACGTGAGTTAAGAGAAGAAGTGGCAAGACGGAAGAAAAATGGAGGTGCTTTGGAGAAGATGAATGGAAGGGTTGGAGAACTTCTTGAGCAAAGTAAACATTTTGGAGCACTCGTACATGATATGTATCAGCGCAAGGAGTGTCCGCCGCTGCTGGCACCGCAAGTTCATGAGGCAGCATCAAAACAAAATTTAGAAGTGATTTGGACGTGGTTACAGGCTGCGAACGTCTCGAGCATCGGTATTTATGGTATGGGAGGTGTTGGCAAAACGACTTTGGCAAAGCATATACACAATCGTCTTGTTAATGAGTATCGTTATCAAGTTCGTTGGGTTACTGTTTCTCAGGGGTTTAGCATCAAAGGATTACAAGATGGTCTTGCCAAAATTGTGCATCTAGATCTTTCAAATGAGGAGGATGAACATATAAGGGCGGGCCAATTAAACCAGGCATTCCAAGTAAGGAAGAATATTATTATCATATTGGATGATGTCTGGGATCGCCTTTGCATGGAGAAGTTGGGTGACCCTCTTGGTGTGGAAGGCTGTAAACTGATTCTAACTACACGCTCGTATGAAGTTTGCAAAAAGATGGGTTGTCAGAAACTATGCGAAGTGAAGAAACTCAATACTTATGATGCTTGGGATTTGTTCAGGAGGAGTCTAGGATGCGAGACTGTGCTTAGTCCAGATACCGAGCCAATTGCGAAATCCTTGGCAGGAAGGTGCAAGGGCTTGCCACTCGGTCTCATCACTTTGGCGGGAAGCATGAGAGGGGTGACTGATATAAGGGAGTGGAAGAACGCCTTGATAGAATTCCCGGATGACATGGAAAGTGATGTCTTCAAGGTACTGCAGTATAGTTATGATCGGTTGAGAGATACAAATATGCAAGAGTGCTTCTTGTACTGTGCTTTGTATCCTGAGGACGATGTAATTGACAGAGATGAACTAATTGGTCGATTTATAATGGAGGGACTGGTGAAGGGAAATAGTAGGGAAGAAGAGTTTAACCAGGGCCATACCATATTGAATAAATTAGTCAAGCTCTGCTTTCTTGAAGCTATTAATGGCAGAGTAGAACGTGTAAAGATGCATGATTTAGTCAGGGAAATGGCATTGCGGATCACAAATGTTAAAGCAAGGTACATGGTAAGGGCTGGAATAGGATCATATGTGCCAGAGGAGCGAGATTGGACATTTGATTTAAATAGAGTGTCTTTTCTTAAAAGCTATATACTGGGAATTCCTGAAGACATGGCACCCAATTGTCCCACATTATCAACCTTGCTTTTGTCTAATTGTTATTTGAGAAGGATCCCTGAATCTTTCTTTCGGCATATGAACAACCTCCAAGTACTCGATTTGAGCTACAACTCGATGCTTATGGATTTGCCGAGTGGCATATCTAACTTGGGAAGTCTTAGAGCACTCTCACTCCGAAAATGTACACAGCTCAGATTTATACCACCACTGAGAAAGTTCAAAAATCTGAGGGTGCTGGATCTATCTGGCACTGGTATTAAGGAAGTACCTCAAGGCATGGGAAGCTTAGTCAAGCTTAAATGCCTCAAACTTCCTCTACGTGTGAATGCACGAGGTGAAGACTTGATCAGCTTAGCACTGCTCGAAGAATTCGCAGGCCAAATCTGCGATTTGCATAACTTCAACAAGTTCATGAGAAGTCGCCATAACTATGAGAAAGATTGGTGGTATGCCATATTTGTAGGGCAAGAGATGTCCGCATCTCATCATCATGACTTTGGAGATAGTATATTGAAACAAAGAAGAGTGATTGTACAAAATTGCTCCATTGAAGCAGGCCGAGGAGAAGCGCCAACATCAATTCTTCTTCCACATTGCATTGACATTCTAGAGATTACAAAGTGCCATGGGCTGAATAGCTGCTTGGTGGACAATTTTCTGTCACACACTACGTCTATAAGAGGCTTGACCTGCAGGATCTCTCATTGTGATGACATTGAATGGATTGTCAACGTGCCCTCTGGTAGAAATACTACTACAGACCCACTCTGCATATGTTTCCATAGTCTGACTCTTGCTTATTTGCGAAATCTTGTTGGTCTTTGTAAGGGAAAAATTGCATCTCACACCTTCTCGGGTCTAACAGAATTATGTATCAGCTACTGCTATAAGATGAAGAAGCTGTTTCCACGGTCTATCTTGCAGGATCTCCAAAATCTTGAGAAGCTTGATGTAAGTTTGTGTGCTGAGATGGAAGAGATAATAGCGACAGAGGAAGTGGGAAGTAGCCAAAGCAGAAATCCCCAGCAGCACCTCATTACATCTACAACTAGTGTCTTTCCAAAGCTAAAAGAGCTCAACTTCGATTACCTGCCTTTTTTGAAGAGAATATGTGAGGGGAAGCTGATCTGTGATTCCCTTGAATCGATGACCTTTCTCGGCTGCTCCAAGCTTAAGAGGATGCCTTTCTATACTCCAACTACAAATAGCCATCCTTTTCCATTCCTCAGAAAAATCAAAGTTCAAGAAAAATGGTGGGAAACATTGGAGTGGGACCAACCTCATATCAAGAACCTCTTACAACCTTTCCTATAGCCAAGGTGCTCCATGCTGTGTTAAAGACAAACATTTGTTTTGTTTTGTTGTAAGACTCTTTACTATTTTTTCACCTTCTTTTTTCTTTTTAGCCCAAAGAAAAGTTTCTTGTACTCTCCTCAATCATGTATTCAGTTTGATTTTAGGAATATATAGCTAAAAGATGCATCCTGTGTGTTATTTTTACAAGTTCAAATGTTGACTGCCTTACTCATAACAACAACAGTGATAAAAATTGTACCAGTTTGACATAGTATAATCAATTCTAAACTTAGATAATAAAAGGTTGTGGTCGATCATTTAACAATATAGCCAGTGTAATCCCAAAAGTGGGTTCTGGGGAGGGTAGGGTGTACCATCTGGTAGACCCTCGGCTCGACAGAAAAGAAAAGAATTCGAAACATGGTAGCAAGAAAATATGACAGCAAAATAGTCAAATTATTGGAATTCTGTTAGCAAGCACTAAATGAATACAAAAATTCATATAGTGGACCCAAATTAAGGCAATTTATCTCCTGAAATCAAACATAAGATAAAAGCAAATGTAGTGAATTTCTACTTAGTTTAGCGCTCCATCTAAACATGTGAGTTCACGTGAACTCAATAATGCTCATTTAGTACTTATGAGATTCACAAATATATGAATATTTGACTGTGAATTCATAAACGCCAAATCCCAGATCTTCCTTATACCTACTACATCTCAGCAGCATATGCTTACCTCATACCTATTATTTTTCACCAGCACATATATTGTGGCCTATAGGTTGTATTAAATGCATCAATAACAGGGCAAAAAAGTGTTATTAGTGTCACGTTTCTCTCCACTACCATTTTTTCTTTTGAATACTACTTTGATTTGCTTCACTTGAGCCAAGGGTCTTTCGGAAACAGCCTCTTTACCTCCATAAGGTAGTGGTAAGGCCTGCGTACATTCCACCCTCCATAGACCCCACTTTGTGGGATTTCACTAGGTATGTTGTTGTTGTAGTGACAGGGAAAAAATATGTTGCGACTGGGAGTCATTAGGCTGACATAAGGTGCAACGGCTTGCCACTCGGGCTCATCACTTTGGCCGGAAGCATGAGACGGTTGACTGATATAATGGAGTGGAAGAATGCTTTGAAAGAATTCCCCAATGACATGAATCTGTGAAGGCAAACTGATCTGAGATTCCCTTGAATCGGTGAGCTCTTTTGATTGTGCACTATAGCCAAGGGGGTCCATATTGTGCTAAAAAGAAACGTTTCATTTGTTTTGTTCTGTTCTGTTCATACATGTTTTTAGATTCACCTTTATGTTTTTTCCATTTCATCTGATTATAGATAGTGAATTGTTTCTCACTAGCTCAGCAATGATCAAGCTTTCTTGCTCTAATGACGCTCTTTTCTGACCACTTTCATTTTGTTTATCTTGTCCTTGATCATGTATTCGCTTCTTATAGGAATAGTATCTAAAAGATGGCCTCATTACATGTGCTTTTTATACGAGTTCAAATGTTAGGTTGTTGGACCAAAATTCTATAGTAATAACAGCGATGAGAACTCTGCCTACCTGAGTTACACCAAGTATAATTGGTTCTAAACTCAGATAACAGCTTGTGGGTGTTTTTTGACAGGGATGTTCTGTAAATTGATGCTCATGCTGAAAGTTTGATTTATCTCGAGTTCTTCTTTCTATTTCCTTATTAATCTCGAGTTTGTCTGTAATAGTAGGAAAGAGTGCTTTATTTGTATCTGCGCCTGGAGTTTCTTGTTCGTGGTGTTTCAGTGATGTCTATGATTTCGAATGGATAGTTTATAATGTTATCTTGTGGCTGTGTTATTTCCTTTATTAGCTAGCAGTGTGTTTATAGTATTACCTTTTATGTTTTTTTGTTTATTATACTGTTATTTGTCCTGAGCCGAGGGTCTATCGGAAACAGCCTCTCTACTTCATCTGAGATAAAGGTAAAGGTATGGACCGCGTACACATTACCCTCACTAAACCCCACTTTGTTGGATTACACTGGGTATGTTGTTGTTGTCTCTTCAAGAATTTGCTAATTCTTGACCACATGAGGCCTTCATTTTTCCTTAAAAATTACCCGTTGTTTCTTTCAATGATTAGGTGGGTTGAGTTAATATTTTTATTACTTATTTTAACTTTTTATGTGGAAAATATCTTCCTTCCCACCAAACCCACCCTGTATCTTTTGTTTTTTCCCCATTCTCTGCTGCTTTTGATTTCTTACACCATTTATTGCTTTCTGCTTCAACTTGAATATCAAAGGTAAATACTACTCTCTTTATTTCAGCCTTGATTGTTCTTTTCTTTTAATTGCATTTAATAACAAAATGACCGAAAAGTTCAATTCTTTTAAATTTGAATTCTAATTCTTTTTCATTATATATTTGACCTCAGATCTTACTGCTTTGCTGAGCAGCTGTAAAAGGTAAATTACTTTTACTTAAACTTGTATTACTTCTAGTTTATTATCTGATTGAAATTCCTCTTACTCATTGTTTCTTAGGTTATAAAAATTATCTACTTTCCAGAAAGAAAAAAGGTTTTACTTTTATAACATTTCGGTATGAATACCCATTAAGCTATCTTTTCTAGAAGTCAGAACCCGTAGACTAAAAGTTCTAGCTTCACCACTGCACCAAAGGGTGTTGAGGATCTTTGATCAAAGGTCTCAGGTTCAAGTTCCTAGGAATAAAGAAATGGAATGGAACATTTATATTGGCCCATGGTGCGAATATTGGATAGTCGGGCTAGTGAGTTCCAAATAGCAAATGGTTATTAAAAAACGTTAATTCTAGTACTTTATAATTCTCTCAATTCTTTTAGGATGAAGGAAATACTGAAAAAATTGCTTCTTAATGAATGGGTGTAACAGCAAAGAGTGGTTATAAGTTTTTCTATAGACGTTAGAACCAGTATGCAATTTCTTTGTAATTCTTTTTTATTTGTAATCAGATAAGAGATGCTGCTTCCGTAAAAAAAAATTACTATCTATTTAAATTCCATTGTAAAATGCACTGTAATTTTGTTCCTATCCTGGTATGATTTGCCAAACTTTAACATAAAAGGTAAAATTGTTGCCTTATTAATGGCTAGCCAGTCTGGTATTACTTTGTTCCATATAAAATTTGATTGAAAAGTTTAGTTTTATTGAGAAAATATCAGATTAAGATTTGAATTTTAGTTACACGCAAAATATGTGATGTCTTGGGCTCCTTGATGCCATGCATATGATGTTTCTTTAAGATGAATATTTTCATTCATAAAATATTTTGATTATATCACAAATGGAAGTGTGTTGTGAAGGAAGTATTGTTGTTTAGTAAACGACATATTCATTATAATTTCTTCCACTGCAATTGAAATGCTCTGCGTGGTTCTTTTGTTGCAGTGCTTTTTGGAAGATCATGGATACTTTTATTGAGAAGGTAGTTGATTTTGGGGTGAAGAAATTCAAAAGTATTAGTGACTTCGATGAGAATTTGGAAACTCTGGAAAGATATGTAAAGCAATTATTAGATAAAGCACTCGATGTGAAGACAGAGGTTGATAATCGAGAGCAATCTGGTAGGAGGAAGAGGAAAAGAGAAGTTGAATCTTGGTTTCACGAGGTTACAAAGATTGAAGAAGAACTACGTGCATTAAAAGAAGTAGTAACAAGAGGGAAGAAAAATGGAGGTGTTTTGGAGAAGATGAATGGAAGGGTAGGAGAACTTCTCGAGCAAAGTAAACATTTTGGAACGCTCGTACATGATATGTATGAGCCTGAGGAGTGTCCACTGCTGGCATCACAATTTAATGACAAAATATCAAAACAAAATTTATAAGTGATTTGGACGTGGTTACAGGATGAGAATGTCTCAAGCATCGGTATATATGGTATGGGAGGTGTGGGCAAAACCACTTTGGTAAAGCATATACATAATCGTCTTGTTAAGGAGATTCATTATCAAGTCTGCTGGGTTACCGTTTCTCAAGGGTTTACCATCAAAGGATTACAATATGAACTTGCCAAAATTTTGAAACTGGACCTTTCAGATGAGGTAGACGAACATAGAAGGGCAGCCAAGTTAAATTGGGCATTCAAAAACAGGAAGAAAATTGTTATCATATTGGATGATGTGTGGGATCGCCTTTGCTTGGAGAAGTTGGGTTACTCTCTTGGCATGGAAGGCTGTAGACTGATTCTAACTAGTCGCTCATCTGAAGTCTGCCTAAAGATAGGTTGTCAGAAACTACGCGAAGTGAAGAATCTCAATTCTGATGATGCTTGGGAGTTGTTCAGGAAGAGTCTAGGATGCGAGACTCTGGTTAGTCCAGATATCGAGCCAATTGCCAAGTCCTTGGCGGGAAGGTGCAAAGGCTTGCCACTCGGGCTCATCACTTTGGGGGGAAGCATGAGAGGGGTGACTGATATAAGGGAGTGGAAGAATGCATTGAAAGAATTCCCTGATGACATGGAAAGCGATGTCTTCAAGGTACTTCAGTATAGTTATGATCGGTTGAGAGATACAAATATGCAAGAGTGCTTCTTGTACTGTGCTTTGTATCCTGAGGACTGTGAAATTGGTAGAGATGAATTAATTGGTAGATATATGATGGAGGGAATGATGAAGGGAGATAGCAGGGAAGAAGAGTTTAACCATGGCCATACCATATTGAATAAACTAGTGAAGATTTGCTTACTTGAAGCAACTTCCGAAGGAGTAAGGATGCATGATTTACTCAGGGAAATGGCATTGCGAATCACAAATGTTAAACCAAGGTACATGGTAAGGGCTGGAATAGGATCACAAGTTCCGGAGGAGCAAGATTGGATATTCGATTTGGATAAAGTGTCTTTTCTTAAAAGCTACATAAGGGGAATCCCTGAAGACATGGCTCCCAATTGCCCCTCATTATCAAGCTTGCTTTTCTCTGATTGTACTTTGAGATGGATCCCAGAATCCTTCTTTCAGCATATGAACAACCTCCAAGTACTCGACTTGAGCTATAACTCAGTGCTTATGGATTTGCCGAGTTGCTTTTCTAACTTGAGAAGTCTTAGGGCACTCTCACTTCGACAATGTGATCAGCTCAGATATGTGCCACCACTGGGAAAGCTCAAAAATCTGAGGGTGTTAGATGTATCTTACACTGGTATTAAGGAAGTACCTCAAGGCATGGAAAACTTATTCAAGCTTAAATTTCTAGATATGAGTGGAATAGGTCTTGATGAACTGCCAAAGGAGATATTACGTAAACTTTCCCATCTTCAATACCTCAAACTTCCACTACGTGTGAATGCAAAAATTGAAGACTTGTCCAGCTTGGAACTTCTAGAAGAATTCAAAGGCCGCTTCTGTGATTTGCATAACTTCAACAAGTTCATGAGAAATCGCCGGAACTGTGAGAAAGATTGGTGGTATGACATAAGAGTAATGCCAAAGGTGTCCAGCGCTCAATGTTTCTTGCACCATGACTCTGGAAATCGTAGAGTCGAACAAAGAAAAGTGATTCTACAGAGTTTCAGCCTTGAAGCAGATGGAGGAGTTCCGGCATCAATTATTCTTCCACATTGCGTTCAAAATCTACATATTGAAAACTGTCGTGGTCTGCGTAGCTGCTTGGTGGACAGTTTTCAGTTACAGGCTACTTTAAGAGGCTTGAGCTGTGTGATCAAGCATTGTGATGACATAGAATGGATTGTCAATGTGCCTGATGGGAGAAATACTATTATAAAGACAGACTGCATATGTTTCCATAGTCTGACTGTTCGTTATTTGCGAAATCTTGTTGGGGTTTGTAAGGGGAAAATTGCATCTCACACCTTCTCGGGTCTAACAGAATTGTGTTTCAACCACTGCAATAGGATGAAGAAGTTGTTTCCATGGGCTATCGTGCAGGATCTGAAAAACCTTCAGGTGCTTTGGGTACAGTATTGTGATGAGATAGAAGAGATAATAGGAAGAGAGGAAGAGGGAAGTAGCCAAAGCAGCAATCCCCAGATTACGTCTACAACTGCTGATCTTCCGAAGTTAAAACGGCTCCACCTAAGTGTCCTGCCTGAGTTGAAGAGAATCTGTGATGGAAAATTGATCTGTGATTCCCTTGAATCAATGGATTTTAAATGGTGTCCCAATCTGAAGAGGCTGCCTTTCTTTACTCCCAATACAAATGGGCATCCTCTCCCTTCCCTCAAAAGAATCGAAGTTAAAAAAAGTTGGTGGGAAAGATTGGAGTGGGATCAATCCCATGTCAAGACCCTCTTACAACCTTATCTAATTGCAGATGATGATGAAAAATTGGAGGGGAACCAATACCATGTCAAGAACCACTTTCGACCTTATTAAATTGCAGATGATGTTGTTGTTGTTGTTGTTGGTGGTGGTGGTGGTGGTGTTGACAACGATGATGGTGATGTTGCTGCTGCTGCTGCTGATGATGATCGAGGCTCACTGGCGCAGCAATGAGCTGTCTTTCTGATGTGCAGGATTAACATGAGTTAGGGGAGTTTTGGGGGTGTCTAAGCTCTCTGGAAAAAAACAAAGTAAATGCAGGACACCTTATGTTTCCCCCTTCTCTCCTCTTTTCAGCATGTCGATGGCGTATCTGAGCTCACTTTGTTCTCCTTCCTTATATGAACTCCATTATTGAAATTTTAATCCTTGTAACTACCATGAGAAGAAGAATTGATGAACATGATGATGAGTTACCAACAATTAATTAATAAGCTATTGATCTTTGACTCACTATCTAACATATATAAGTTTTTCAAGCCTAGCAACATTTTCAGCAGCAAGCTACGGTCTAATGACCCCTTTACCTAGGTTGCCTTCACTGTATGAATCAATGAACATTGATGTTGCATTTATATATAGATTAGATCTCATTCGAAATCTATAATTCCGTCATCATCCACAACAGAAGCTCCATTCTTGAATTCCAGAATGATCATATACCAAGTACTGCTGAAAGGTAAAGTTTTTCTTTTCCCAAGTTATCTGTACTTTCGTTTATGACAGATTATAGGCTATATATAAGGTGAGTATATTTGTTGGTCATGTGTTACAAGCCTCTACCCCGCGGAGAAGTACTTAAGATGGCTTCGGAGGAAAAATGGGTAGAACTTCGTTATGAAAATCTGTCATTTGTTTGCTACTACTGTGGGATACTAGAACACGCGTAAATGTCATGTGTTCTCAGTGAAGAAGATGCGCGAAAAGGTACTATCGGTGAAAATCATGGTTTGGCTGTTGAAAACTTGCGAAAAAAAGAAAGAGGCTCAAGGAGGAGCAAGCACAAAATATACTTAGGAACATCGAAAGAGTTACTTCTTTAGTAAAAGATAGTTGATTAGTTCCAAAAGTCGAATACCAAACTTTTTTTACAAAGCATATCAAATAATAAAGTGTCGTATCAAAAATTTTAGTTTTTGGTATGATATTCGGTATCAGAGGAAGAGGGAAGTAGCCAAAGCAGCAATCCAAACCTAAAAGAGTTTCAACTGTACATTCATGCTTGAATTGAAGAGATATGTCACTTTTTCCATAACAACAACAACGTGCCGGTGTATTCCCACAAAGTGGGGTCTAGGGAGAGTAAAGTGTACGCAATTCATATCACTACTTCAAATTACTCTGTCATGCCAATGCCATCGCCTTGGCCCTTGACCACGCCACTGCCTAGACCATGTCATCCCAATGCCATCGCCTTTGCTGCGCCACTGCCTAGACCATGTCATGTCAGTGCCATCACCTGTGCCATGCCATTGCCTTGGCTACGCCACCGCTGTGTGTATCGACTCGTGCAGTATTGTAGCTAACGTGTTAAGTATCCTCCCCAGAGAGTACATTCGCAAGAATGAAGTAGTGGGAAACAACGGAGTGAGAACTAAAATAGGCTAATTGATTCAGATTGCGACAGGCTCCAATCCAAAAGAAAAGATGCATAGGCAAGCCTTTCTTTATGATCATATGGATGGATAGGCAATGAGGCTCAGCAATGAGCAATCTTTCTTGCTTTAATGAGCAACCTTACTTGCACTATAGATAGATAGGTAAAGAAAAAAAAAGAAAAAATTATGTATATTATATACTATATGTTTGATCTCCTAATTTATGTGCTTATTATTTTTTTTTTTTATTTTAAACTTTTTATAGCGAAAATCTTGGTTCCACTACTATTAAGTTTATTATTTTTATGAGTTCAAGTGTTAGATTGTTGTACTAATAATATTACTAATAACAAGAACATAGATGAAATAATGCCTCCATGAATTTCACACAGTTTAAAACTTAGATAAAAAGTTTAATTGAGGCATAATTTATAAGCAGGAAAACGCAAAAATAAAGTCAAACCTCTCCGTAACATTCACCCTTTAACGCATTTTACTATAACAAATAAGTTTTCTTTGGAATCTATTTTTTATTATATATTTAATTGCTTTACAGTAAGTATTTGCTTATTATGTAAACTCTTTACATAATAAAATATTGTAACACTCCAAATATGATAGGTGAAGTGGAAAAAATAATTACCATCTAGACCACTGTATAAATTCTTATAGTTTGGTGTTGACAAATTTTATGTGTACCATTTTTCTTAACATTTACAAATAAAATAAAAAAGTTTCAGTTTTTAAAAGTGTACCATAAGTTGGAAATTTATAATTAAAAGCGTGTAAGGTAGATAAGAATTTTAAATAAAAATTTTATGACTTTTAAGATATAAGTGTAGCATATAAGATGACATAAAGATACTATACATTTTATTTTAATGGGCATGCAAATTTTTTCTTATTTAATCCTTAAGAGCACAGTTTTTTTTTTCTCATATAAAAAGAATATTAATTAATAAAAATATATATAGGCTAGATATCTTTCTATTACACAAACTTGTCTAGAACTACATTTAGGATAAATAATAATTATTTTTTTATTTCAAATCTTCTAAGTAAATTAGGAGACACTATCAATTATTTTAATTACCTTATAAGTTATATAACAACAAAATATTGTATTATATAAGATCAAATAAATTTAATATATATTTTTTAATTAAAAAAAATCATATTTGTGCATAAATTTTTTTGACTTGTTTAATTCTTTCAAAGCATTGATTTTTCTCTTATATATAAAAGGTATATTAATTAACAGAATTAAATGTAGAGTTGACACCATTTAAAGACAATCTTATCTAAAACTACACTTGTTTAATTATTCAAAGCATTAATTTTTCTCTTATATAAAAGGTATATTAATAACAAAATTAAATATAGCTAACTACCATTTAAAGACAATCTTATCTAGAACTACATTTAAGAAAAAATATTTATTATTTTTCTATTTCAATCTAAACAAATTAAGAAAACTATTGATCCCATGAAGTCAGAAGGAAAAATATTGTATAAAGATATAGGACTTTCTTTATTTTAATAAAATAGATTTCATATTTCTGTTTGAAAATTTTTACTTGTTTAATCCTTCAAATCATATCTTTTTCTTTTCTAAAAAAGGTATATTAATTAATATAGATATAAATATATAGACAAGACAACATTTTGAGAAAAATTGATCAAGAACTAGTTTTAGAATGAATATTTATTATTTTTCTATTTCCATATTGGAGGCCAAATAGGAAAAACTATTGATTTCATAGCAAATTAAAAAGAATAAAAAATAATTTAAATTACCTAGTAAATGTAACCAAAAAGAGGTGGATTTATTGAATTTTTAGACAGAAAAAAATCTATATTTATTACATGAATTTAATGACATAGTGTATGTTCAAGGTACTTGTCCTATTATAAATATAGTTGCATTGTTTCTTACGCTATCAAATTATAACATAAGGAGTTTTGCCAATCAACAACATGCCAATCAAATGGTAAAAAATTTTGATTTCACTAGACACGTAGTAACATTATTTATAGATTTTTAATGTGTGTTTAGATTTATGTGTATAATTTGTTACTTTATTTGTCGTTAGGATTTTGCAATGGCGGCCAAATGCAGGAACAACGCTCAGCACTCAGATACTTTCTGAAGTTTCTCAATGCATCGAAACGATTAATGGGGTTAAAGAAGGAAGATGGAAAAATACTGTTAGCTTTTATAGACCAATACTCAAAGGTATTCCATTACTTAATGAAGTATATGTTTGTAAACATACTATAAAAGGATGATCTCTATGTTTTTTTTTTCATGTTGATTCATTATAAAAATTAGATTTTGAGAAGGTTTTCTCTTTTGTAAGGCAAAATAATTTATAAGCGGAGTAGGATTGACATGATTTCACTAGAACGATTGGTATAGTCGATCTTAACTTAATATAGTTGATTGATTAATTGAAGGGGAGCCTTGGTGTGATCAGGAGGTCACACCGGACTTTCCTTTTTATTAATTAGTCCTCACAGACGAGCGCGAATTTTAAAGTGAAGAGTTAGCGCGAGGATGTAAAGAGTTGTGGACTAAATTTTTTCTTTTAAGAGAAGTTATCGCTGTCATTGAGTAGCCTTGAGTGAGAAGAACCTTGTAGGTTTTAACGAATGTGCACAAATGTTTCAACTTTTTGAGTACTCTTTGTAGATCAAGCAAAAGCAGTGGAGTTTCCCAAGGACTTTATGGGAATTTCGCTTCAAGAGCAACCCGACATGTATTACATGATAATTAGACAGCAACGGTTGATCATGGAAGCGGAGTCATCAATGCAAGAGATAATGGAGAAGTTGCAGTCTTACAAAACGAGGATTGCAATCAGTTTTGAGGTTTGTATTGCTCTTACTGCATGAGGGGATGATTAACTTATCGACAACTATCCATAGTCTTAGCTTTGAAAATTTAATCATTTATAGGGAATATCATCTGCATTTATTGTGCTTCAATATTTTGTGAATATGGAACAGCTTCCGCGCTTGAATTTTACTATTTACCTTATACAGAATGTTTTAGAAGATGTTTTCTACACTTGCCACTTTTTGCCTTGCTTTGATTTATGCTTCGAAATTCTATAAAATAAGACTTACTTAGTACTACTTCATAATACTCATTAAAATATTTGACGTATGTAGGGGATTCAGTATCGACTTGGTGACTTTAGACTGCGAGTGGGCAAAGTTTCTCCAGTAAACTCTGAGAACTTGAGGGGAATAATGATGGAGGTATGAAATATCTTTAGATGTTTATTCTCATTTGAATGCTTGTTCTTTGGTGAAACCAATGTTTACGGCGCAAAACACGCCGCAGTTTATTCATTTGTAGTGGTACCTTGAAACGGCTCAATTACTTTAAAAAGCTCGCTAATTCTGGTTATTCCCGGTCACTGAGTAGTGTTGTCCCTAGACAGGTGTATTCATTTGTAGCGGTACCTTGAAACAGATCCAACACCTTAAAGAGCTCGCTAATTCTGGTTATTCCCGGTGACTGAGTAGTCCTCTAATCCCATCCATGTTGTCCCTGGACCTCTTGAATGGTCACGACAGGTGTATTCATTTGTAGTGGTACCTTGAAACAGCTCCAACACCTTAAAAAACTCGATAATTCTGGTTATTCCCGGTGACTGAGTAGTCCTCTAATCCCGTCCATGTTGTCCCTAGACCTCTTGAATGGTTGCGACAGGTGTGATTAGAACGCGGAATTGCTCCTTGCTAGTTTCTTTCTTCTGTGAACTGAGTGTTTTTTAACTCTCCAGCACTTTTCTCCACCTCGTAAGCAGTTTCTGTTATGAGCGAGCATGTTGGCCTCATAAGATGTTTGTTTCTTTCGTAGATGGAGTATCTTCCGATTTCTTCATGGGAGACATCGCACCAGATTATGAATGAATTCTTCGACATATTGAAGGAAACTCTTGGAGGAAGATCATTACCAGGTCATTTTGTGCACGTTGAACCAAATTTTTCGGAGTATGGCCTCTCTGATCAATACACTTCGCAGCATACAGCAGTACAATATGCTAGCTTCATGGCGCAAATGATATCAACAGGTCAATCATCACGATCAGCGAGAAATTAGAATGCTTTGTCGATTATAATATTTCCTTTAGCTATAGAAATTAGAACGCGATGTTGTTATAGAGCTACTTTTTTATCTACTTGCAGTTAAATCAGAGTTGCAATAGTAAGCAAGCTTAGAGCTACTATGGTTTCACATCTCTGTAATTTCTTCTTGGTTTTAATGGGCGATAATGAAAGTTAAGTGTTTGTTTTTGTCTGAAGAATTGTACTTGAGTTCATAATGTTTTAGTAAATGATGCGGAGAAGGGTAGTGACATTGATCCACAAGAAGCTCAGCAAACTCTTGAAATAGCGGAAGCTGAAAATCTCATGTTCGGTTCTGTAGAGTGGCAGTAAGCTAGGGTGACTTATCTATCAACTTTTCCACGTTAGTCCCAAGGTGTTGGTCTCTAACTAGAAAAGTAAATGCTCGAGTTTGAGAAAGTACGGATTGAAGCTTGGTAGAGTTACGCTTTTTTGCTAAATACGGTATATATGTAGATGCTAAATAGATTTTGGATTAGCTATGATGGAGATATCTATATATTATTAAAAGGAGAGGATAAAGCCTCCTCATTAAGCCATGTGGCATGATCAGAAAAAGCCACATGTATATTAATAACTAATTAACTATTCACTAATAACTGATTTCTAAAAATAATGTTTCATAATTATCTTGCTTTAGGAAAAAAATTATTTCTAATGTTTCCTTTTAAAATTATTTAAAATATATTATTTTTTAATCATTATCCTCATCCACATCCTAATACTTTGCACGTTGGAATTGAAAGTAAAATATTCTTATTACAATGTATTGAAGTAGATGAAAAGATTTTATAATATTACAATTTTGTAATTTTGTAATTTTAATTATTGATTCCTATAAAAAGTAATTTTTCTTGCAGGTTCTTTTACCCTTTTTTATTAAAAAAACAAAAGAGTCTTATCTAATATCACTAAGATTTTGTAACTTCTCACATTACGGTTCACAATTTGAATTGAAAACTTCTTTGTTTTGTGATTAGCATTATCCTTTAACTTAACTTTGACACATCAGTTAAAACAAAATGGGATAATCCACGTAAATAAAATTTTATACTCCATCAGTTCAATTAGTCAAGCGATTAATATGCATATTATTGAAATTCTGCAGTTCTCTCTGCAAAGTATTCAATTTGCTTCTATTACCAATACACCGGTAATCTCCGATTTTCACCCGATTTGATTTGTAAGCTTTCTCCATCTATGATTCTATAAAAATGTACTAATATTTAAAGAACCCTACTATCAAAAAAAATTTGATTTACAAACCAAATTCTTAATGCGTCTAGATCTGCGAATTAGTTCTTAATTATGAATTGGGTATAATTCTTTCTAAGAGATTTCTCGATTTGTCTATACTTTTAAAGCACAATTGGTTCGCATGCTAATGTGTATATGACAATTACATTATTTTTGCTTGCTTGATTTACCATCGGCAGATAAGGTTAGTATCCCACTTTGACTCTGATATCAAACGCTATCTTTTGCATGTTAATTACAATAATTGTTGTGTGTTGTAAGATTTTTTTTGATAGACATATCTGCGATGTTCATATTCAATCATCAAGTTATTTCAATTATGATTTCATCTCACATGGCCAAACAGTAATAAATAGCAAAAGTCATTGTCCTGTTTTTGCGGATTTATATTGCAATCCAGGCATTGTGAATGAGAGAAAAATGATGTTTTAATAACAAAATATAACATTTTCTTGCTTGATTCCATATGACAATGAAATTGTCATGTGTTTGCATTATATCTTTAACCAAAAATACTAAATTTGTAACTAATTTAAAAAGTTATTGAACTATTAATGACATATAAATAAGGGCATTCATAACACCTTTATAATGCATTTGTGCAGGTCAATTGACACATTTGACCTAAAGTTTGTTAAGTAAACTATATTCTTGCTTAGAGCATTTGAGTCAATATTCAACTTTTGTATTGACGGTTTCAATATTTTTATTAGTTTTCTATAATGGATGAGGGTCAATACATTTTTTTTAGATTAAGTTATCATATGTTTTTCCCATTGGTTCATTTTTTTTTTGATATATCACAATTACATGCATCCATGCAGCAAATTTGAACTTTATACGGACATTGGGAGGCATAATGGTACAATTGCTACCTTAATTTGCTCTATTTATTTTCAAAGTTGTCTGCCTATATGGTTGAGTTTTAAATACTACGTTGATGTGATATTGTGACCATATTTTTTTAATGAATAAGAACAAGCACCTCAACTTCACTCGCTAAAATATAGAATTTGCTTTCTTACAAGTTTTTATTGTACCAGCATTTTCAGCAAAAAAGACCTCCATAATATGTGGCTAGATTGCATTAATGCCACCATCACTACCTGCAAATGCTACCGTTAACGTGACAGATGGAGTATTTATCCTATATTGAAACGACGTTCAACTCAAACGTGCATCTTATCACATATCCCAAAATTATGGTGCGATCTATCACATATAACATTTTTACTGTCAACCTGTTAAATATGTTCTCGAAGTGATAAGTTATCACGGACACAGTTTTTTCACGAGAACATATCAATAGAATTGACATCTTATAGTTTCTCTGACCTTACATTCTCTTTCTTTTTCATGTATCCCAGGTTTCAGTTTCATACAATTGATAAACTCTTAAAGAAAGCGGAAGAAGAACAATAACAGGTATGCAAATATTCTCTTGCATTAGAATGGGTTGAAATGATGCGCTAAAGGAGATGATGAAACTAACCCTCTAGTTAAAGCTAATCCTCTGTCACTTTTCAATTATCATCTTGATTTCAAAGAATGGTTGTTGTTGTAGATATTAAAATTTATATCTTTGTTCAACATATAATAGATAGTGTACAAAAGGTGATACTTATAAACCTCTCGCTTGATTTCGGTATGACATCATTCATTCTTTCAATGGCAAATGTAAAATATTGACTATTCTCGATTTGCCCTGTAAGCATACTTACGACAATCATCTACTAAAAATCCACAACCTGTAATTCAGAGCATTTTTTGCCTAATCATATAGGAATATCTGATAAGTGGTAAATGTTTAACTACTTCAAAATTCATGCAGTTCACATTGCATTTGTTTGTTTTTTTTGAAAAAAAAACAATTCAAGCCTGTTATGCAGTGTAGGGGAAATAGAGAGGAAAATCATGAGGGAAATAAGTGAGGGACAAGGATTAAGTATGTTCAAACTGTTACTGAGGAGTATCTTAAGAAAGCTTTCCACTTCTTGGTGAAACTTGGGCGATTTTAAGGGACCTTACTTACTGTTGAAGGTTGATGATGAAGATGTACCTATGAAATGACTTATATGACAAATTTTGAACTCATCTATTCCAGTTTATCGTCTATTTTTTCATGAATGATCATGTCTGCTATGCCATGTAGTTTATTTATCTTCTCATATGATTTTTGTATTTTTTTTAAATAAAATAAAAATAAAAATTCTCAATAGATGGGTGTATCGTATAGGATGGTTGACTCCTCATTGCATTGGGATGGAATATTGTTATTGGTATAAATCACTTATTTTGAATTATTTTAGATGATATACTGATTGAAGATTTATTTTTTCGGACTTCAATTGAAATATTTTTTTGACCATTGTTTCGTTTATTGTTTTTTTTTTTCTTTTTGGTCTGTTTTTTTTTCCTGTTGGCTTATTATTATGGGTATTCTCCTAATTTTTGTACCTATTGATGAGTGGTTTGGACAACTATCTTTTTAAAGATGTGGTTGTGTTGATTTGTTGCGGTTGATAATTGAGGTGCCTTCTCTACTCTATTTACAAACGTCACAAGTAATTTGGGTTTGCATGTTGCTCTGTTTCTTGCTTTGATTTTCTTTCAACTGGGTTGCAAATCCTTTTCCAACAGCTTTTCAACCTCTAATTTTTCTAGGTAAGTTGCCCAATTGTTTTGGCTTGTTCTATTTGCTTATTTATATTTGTCATTGTCCATTCAAATGGCATTGAAATTTTCTTTCTCTAATATTTTTAGCTTATAGAACCGATTCTCTATCAAATTAGTAGTTGACATGACAGATCAAGGATGCAAATATGGAGATTGTGTGGTTGGTAAAGTTTGCTTCTTTAACAAGTTGTATATAATTGAGTTTTCAAAAAATCAACTTATATCAAATTAGTTTTCAAATTTTCACTTCTCGACTTAAAAAGACACAAATCAAATCTCCAGTAAGCGTCTCCCTAATCTCCTTTTCCCACTGAATTTGATTGGTAATCTTTCTCTCTATTGTGACTATATGTTCACATATATAAAATCTAGTTTTAATGAACATGCTAAGATTCTTGTGAATAAGACTAAGTAAGAGTGATGTACATTAATTTTAATTGCTTAAGTTTATGTAGAGAATTGGACAAATGCAGTTCCAGGAATTGACTAAGCTATGAATTTTGCTGAGATGCTAAAGTTTAGTGTCTTCTTTTCATGACATTAAATTGGACTATGACTTCTCTCCCTCCAAAAATGAATAATAGTTAATTTTTATGTTAGACGTAATAACTTGCAATTGTATTTTGCAATTATTACTTTTTTCTGCTTGAAAATTTAATCACCAACAGATTCTCCATTAACAGAGAAATCGTCTTTTTCTGTCAATCGCATTAGAGGTTGCAATTCACTTCTTTCTAGGTTGTCATCTAAAGCTCGGACCAAATGTTTTGTTCAAAATGTTAGTTCTGCCGTCTGGAGCTATGACCAAAGGTTTTGTTCAAGGTGCCAGTTCTGGTTAATGGCTAAATATTTTGGTCGATAAAATTCTAGTGATTATCAGATGTTTATCCCATTGGTTCATGAGTTTTTGGTGTATCACATTCATGTATCCATTGGTACCTTAATTTGCATCTGCATATGTGGCAGAGTTTTAAATATTACCTTGAGTTGAAATTATTCATATAAGAATTCACTTGCTAAATTATAGAGTTTCTGTTTATAGGTTTGCATTATACTTACATTTTCATCAAAAAAAGATTTGCAGAAGATGTGACAGAATTCAATAAATATTACTTCATATTGCATTTTGTTCATCTTCACTACAACAAATACTATTGGTAGATGTGAAAGACGGCCTATTATCCTAGATATTAAGGATAGGCTATATCATGTAAGCATCACTATTAGTCTATGACAATCACCTGCTGTAAATCCGCCAGTTTATAGAGCATTCTTTGCCTAATCCTAGACCTTATAAATTGTAAATGTTTAACTACTTCAAAATGCATGCAAATTACACTGTAGTTGCTTTGTAAAATCAAGCCTATCTTGCATAGCAGATGAAAAACAGAGGAAAAGGCTGAAGAAAAACAAGAGAGGAACAAGGATTAACTATGTTCAAACTATTGCAAAGGAGCATTCTGAGAAAGCTTTCTGTGAGTTTCTTGATGAAAACTTGAGTGGTCTTAAGGAACATTTATGCCTTCACGTTTATTTACTATGTCTTACCCTATGCCTTCAGGTTTATTTCCAGTATGATCATATGTCATCTTACTAAAATTTTGAGTTAAATATATAGGAATATCGCAAGCCTTTTACTAAGGCAACTTGAAGTTCTTTATCTTTATTTAATCGTTAAATGTTTTTTTTCTTATTTTATCAACGCATAATATTTTTAATGATTAATTTCTTTTTATCCGCGCATCGCGCGGGTACATTACTAGTTCAGATTAAAAAGGAAATTCCAAACTTATATACAGAAATAGTAACTGAAGTGCAATAGAAGCTTGTTAGAAACATGATCAGCCTAGTACTAGAGGGAGCGCACTCTCGACATGCAGGCATTTCTCGTTGAATCAGTCTTTTTCACCTCCTTCGGTCAACTTGCTTGTGCCTACTATTACCTACCGTAGGACCTCCGTTCCCAAAGCGAAGAAAGAGGAGCAGGAACAAGAGTTTGTCCTCTCCAATTAGTCAAGTGGCTTTCCGCTCCTCTCCCGACCCAGTAGTTCCTCAACTACTACCGTGGTTGTTGCTAACGGACATCCCCCATTCCGAAAGGTTACTAGGCCGGCCTTTAGGTCCAAAATTGTATACCACTGCTATGGAGCCGATAGATTCACTACTTTAGCGCCGTTATCTGACATTGGCACTTTGTTCAAGTTGATTCATCGATGGCGAAAAAGAGAACACTAATGCCCGGGAGCAGTGAGAATTATAGCCCTGAACTCATTGCGTTCGGCTTTCTATATCATATTTGCTGTTATATGACTTATATCGCTCTTGAAAGCGCATTTACAAAGAATTTTAGTGGTGTAGTTGGAGCTTGTACTAGTAAGGAATCGAGGTATTGAGTTTAGCGTCAACAAGGCAAGTAGTGGATCTTTATAATCGAATGATAGGGGAGACAATCAAAGCATCGGTTTCATCATCAACAGAAGAAAAGGGCTGATTGACCGTCATTCAAGAGAGATCATCTTGATGAGAGTTAAATGTAAATAGGAAAGACCAAATGAGTAAAGCATCTAGTACACTGAACTATGACTAAATTTGCTAAGACACACTCCAACTTCACGGAGATTCTATTACCCCATGCACTAAATTTTAGCGTATTTTGTCAACCTTTTTAGTTGATGTGACATGTTTGACGCGTCTCCCATTTTGTGTAACAAGGGTGCCACGTCAGCATAAAAAGGTGACAAAAATACACTAAAATTGAGTTCAAGAAATAATAAAACCCTGTGAAGTTGAAGTATGTTGTAGCAACTTTGGTCATAGTTCGGGGTACTGAATGGGGTGGAGTGGGTGGATCTAAAATAAAGTTATATACAAACGGGTGGGACGGGTTAAAACTTTTGCTAGGTAAAGCATCATCGTCACCCCATTTCGCTATCCTTAATCACCACAAGTTTAATGTCACGAGGCGTCTACCTAGAATATCTTAAAAAACAAAGAAAGAATTTAAACTTAGTAAGAATTTAGGTGTTAGAATTACGATTTCATTTTTAACTCTTTTTTGTTCAACTAACTTTTGAATGAATCATTTATTAACTCAGTCCATCTTATATATTAATTTAGTCGAAAATACCTATTTACTAGAAAATTACACTCTAACAACCTTGAAAATCGCTAGTCTTGAACTTTTAACCCTCACTTATTCCATAAGCAAATCTTCAACATTTAAAAGTCACAATCCGTTAAACTTGAAGTTTTACCCATAAACCAAATAGGATCAAAAGTTCAAAACCAACCATAGTCAAAACCATTTCCATCAATCACCCGACATTCCTAAAATTAAGGTTCAAATATCAACCAAGCTAAACAAAAGTAAAACTACCCAAGAACCAAGACCCTGACACCGAACACTAAACCTAAGAATCAAAGTTTCAAAAAAAAAAATCAAAATTGAACTAAAAATTGAAGAACCGAAAAACTAAATTAATTCAGTTCAATTCAAATTTTCGATATTTATGCTGGCTAATTAAAATCATTTCCATAAATCACCTGACATCCCTAAAATCAAGATTCAAATATCAACCCAACTAAATAAAAATAAACTATTCAAGAACCAAGAACCAAGACCCTAACACCGAACAAACCAAAGTTCCAAAAAAGAAAATCAAAATTGAACTAAAAACTGAAGAACCGAAAAACTAAATTAATTCAGTTCAATTCGAATTT
>NC_061119.1:217279113-217280553 GCF_002878395.1 Capsicum annuum
CGACATGCCTAAAATCGATATATATATATATTTTTAGGCATGTCGGGTGATTTATGAAAATGGTTTTAATTAGCGATGAGCATAAATATCGAAAATTCGAATTGAACTGAATTAATTTAATTTTCGGTTCTTCAGTTTTTAGTTTTTTTTTTTTCTTTAAATTGAACTAAAAACTTAAGAACCGAAAAACTAAATTAATTCAGTTCAATTCGAATTTTCGATATTTATGCTCATCGCTAATTAAAACCATTTTTGTAAATCACCCGACATACCTAAAAAAAAAAAAAAAAAGACCCCATTAGGTGGGAATACACTGGGCATGTTGTTGTTGTTACCCGACATGCCTAAAATCAAGATTCAAATATCAACATAGCTAAAGAAAAATGAAACTACCCAAGAACCAAGACCCTAACACCGAACATTGAACCAAAGAATCAAAGTTTCAAAAATAAAAAAATAAATAAAAATTAAACTGAAAAATGAAAGAACAAAAAAACCGAATTAATTAGTTTGAATTTTTGATATTTATGCCCATCGTTAATTAAAATCATTTCGTAAATCACCGACATCCCTAAAATCAAGATTCATAAATCAACCAAGCTAAACAAAAATAAAACTACCCAAGAACTAAGGGGTCGTTTGGTTTGAAAACAAGTTATACCGGGATTAATTATGTTGGGATAAGTTATGCTGGGAATGGTTGTGCTGGGATAAGTTATGCTGGCATTATTTTTTAGTGATTGTTTGGTTTGTGGTACTAAAAATAATATATAGTGCGTTGTTTGTCAAAATATATTGTTTGTTTACAAAAATAACCCTCACTTTAGTTAATTATTTTTATGTTTTTATTTATATGGTTTTTGTTTGTATTTATATGATTTTTTTTTCCCCATCAAATTAGAAATTCATATGTCTCTTTACATAGCTAGAATATGTCTCTTTTACATAGTTAGAAATTCATATGTTTCTTTTCCCATCAATATGTTGTTTGTATTTATATTTTTTTTTTCTCTTTTTTCCATCCGTAATTGTGGTCATTGGTTTTCATCGCCTATCTCATCTTGTGTGTTGAGTCCATGATTCAGTATATCAATTTAGTAGATATCAAGAGCCTAACAGCAGCAAGCAGAAGCGGCATAAATTTTACTGCACTATATATATATATATATAAAAAATCTATAATCTCTAAGCTATATCTATATCTATAATCTATAATATATTAAAAGTGTGAAAACCCTTATAAAAGTGATTTGAACTTTTTGCCTTCATTAAAAAATTATCCTTTAGATAAAAGCGTCTTTTTACTATTTACCTAATAATATTTAATTAATTTTAGGACTTCAAACCCAACTAAAATTGAATTCTCCCTCCCCCCTCCTCTTTTTTAGGACTACTTATATATATATATATATATATATATATATATATATATATATATAT
>NC_061119.1:217280653-217337029 GCF_002878395.1 Capsicum annuum
AATAGGAGAAAGACCGTTAGCCCATTGGGAAGCCAATGAGATAATGTGTAAATTAGATATAATTAATTTAGAATATACAATAAAAACGGCACCTATAGAAGCAAATAATGAAGATACTAAAGAATTCGATACACAAATAAAAGAACTCTTACAATTAGGAGTAATAAGAAGACCTACCTCTAAACATAGATCAGCTGCTTTTATGGTAAGAAATCATAGTGAACAAGTAAGAGGTAAAGCTCGTATGGTAATTAATTACAAAAGATTAAATGATAATACTAGAACAGATGCTTACAAACTACCAGATAAAAGTGAGTTAATCAATAGAATTCAAAATAAAAAGGTTTATAGTAAATTTGACTGTAAGTCAGGCTACTGGCAAGTCAAAATGCATCCAGATAGCATAGAATGGACAGCATTCACATGTCCCAGCGGACATTTTGAATGGTTAGTTATGCCGTTTGGATTAAAAACAGCTCCGCCCATTTTTCAACGAAAAATGGATAACATATTTGGAGAATATAAACATTTTATCTTAGTATACGTAGATGATATTTTAGTATTTAGTCAAACCATGCAAGAACATTTAGGACACTTACAAGTAATTTTTAGACTATTTGTTAAACATGGTATAATAATAAGTAAAAAGAAGATGGAGTTATGCAAAACTTATATTAATTTTCTAGGAATAACTCTAGGAAATGGAAAAGTAAAACTACAACCACACATAGCAAAAAAGGTACTAGACATGCCAGATAAATTAGAAACAACAAAAGATTTACAAAAATTCTTAGGATTAGTAAATTATGCACGAAATTTTATTCAAGATTTAGGAAAAATAGCAGGACCTTTATATGCAAAAACAGGTAGCAAAGGACAAAAACATTTTAATATAGAAGATATTAAATTAGTTCAAAAAATAAAAGAAAAAATCAACAATATCCCGGACCTACAAATTCCATTAGAATCAGACTACTTAATTATTCAAACAGATGGAAGTGACTTAGGATGGGGAGTTATTTTAAAAGCAAGACCCAATAAATATAGTAATAAAAGTGAAGAACAAATATGTGGATATCAAAGTGGCGCGTATAAAGAAAAAGGAAACATGAGCGCTATAGACTTAGAAGTATTAGCTATCATATATGGTCTAAACGCTTTCAAACTGTACATACTAAATAAAGAAGAAATTTTAGTCAGAACAGATTGTGAAGCTATAGTTAAATTTCATCAAAAAATAAATGACAAAACTAGTAGCAGAAGAAGATGGCTAAATTTTACAGATACTATATCCGTTTACAAGAATATAGTATTCGAACATATAAAAGGAAAAGAGAACGAATTAGCTGACCAGTTAAGTAGACTACAACTAGGAATAAATAAATAAGTTTTAATTTTACTCATTTGTTTTCAGCATGAGACCAACAGGACAACCTCCTGCAGACAAAGGCAAAGGTGTAGCTTCGTCCTCAGAGGCTTACCAACAAACTATGTTAGGTAACTTAAATTTTAGACCATTAGAATCTCTCGAGACAATGGAACGAATTCATTTCGGCTCATTTAATTTAATCGCATACCCCGAGAGCAATATATCTTTTAGAATAAAACCAGACTACGTTTTAGACAGACCTCAAAGATGTTTAATAGATAACCTCTGGATTTCTTACAATAGACAAAATCGAAATCATTTCATGGCATCTATGAATGCTTTATGTCATTACATGGCCGAAAAAAGTAGGCCTCGTTTTAAATACTATGTAGTAATTCATGGAAAAACTAATGGCATTTTCCAAACATGGTTAGAAGTATTAGACTCTATACAAGGTTTCAAAGCCCCTCTTTTTAAAGGTTTTAATGATTTCACAGAAGCCACTAATCATGCTAGGGGATATTTAGGGCCAAATTATTACATATCTCCTTCTCTTAGACAAAATTCAGACCAGATACCCCAGTACAACTTGCAAAAGGAAACTGGAAAGATTATTTTTTGTAACCATTGTTCTTCTATGATGGAAAACTTCAAAACGCTAAATGCCCAAAAGGAGTCACTCCTCATGGAAAACACTAGATTGATTAAACACACACAAATGTTAGAAACAAAACTCAGACAGCAAACTCCAGTAAGCAAAACTGATGCACAAACTCAGACCCCAACTCAGAGTTCTCCATCTCCTCAAAAAATGGATAAGAAGGGTGTGCATTTCCCAATAAATGCTCAGAAATCCACTGTACCAGATGTTGGTACAGCTAGTCCGATTCAAACGGTGATCGGTAAAGACAAATCAAATCCGTTCATGGCTGTCACTTTGCCAAAAAGTGAAGATGAAGGCTGCTCTTCATCAAAAGCTAAAATAAGATCTAAGACTTCAAAAAAGACTTTAATATCCAAGAGAAAAAGTGAGACGATAGAGACAATAATTAAACAGACTCTAGACAGATTTTTTAGTAACCAAACGCAAGACAAATATATGGATGGACTACCAGACGAACAGCCGGATAGCACTGTACAAGAAATAAATAATACAGATAATAATTCTGCAAGATCAAATGAAGAAGATAGCATAGCACAATTCCAGGATGCTCAGGATCCATATGAAGACGACGACTCAGGCATGAGCTTCGACTCCATAGCCCTGCACAACTTGGATACGTAAAAATACTCTACAGTTGTAAAGATACTCTACAGTTGTCATGGTTTTGTATTATTAGCTAGTATGGTCAAGTGGGGATGCCCACTTTATGTCTTGTAAAAGTCAGAGTCAGTCTGAGTGCTTCCTTTATCACTACTTTCTAAAAAGAAAGAAAAACTGTTGAAGCACGCGTCAAAATAAGTGTGAAAGAAAATTAATAACGCATGTGACGATGGGGCCCAAAGCGTACCCGACTTGCATTATTAAAGTTTTCTTTCTTATCCCTTATCTAAAAGTGTCGGCCAATTATGTTGCGGCCACGTAGTAGCTTTAGAACCACTCCTTTATGTACATTTTTCCTATAAAAGGAGCACATCTTGTAGTAGAAAGGCAGAGAGAAAAATCAACCAACCTAAAAACTCGCCTGAAATGTTTAAACCTTTCCTCCCAAAAAACTTGTCTAACCCAGTCGTTCTTGTATAAACTTTGTAACATCGTGGTTTAAATAAAAGCTTCAAGTTTTCTATTCGATCTTTAGGGGGTTCCCGAAAGGGAAACCTCTCTCCTAGTTACTTCATGTAAGTTCTTATTTCCATATTTTCCCCACAAAAATATTTATATTCATGTTCTTATATATGTTTTAAATAGTTTTTTTTGCATAACCATGTAAATTAAACTGTCTATAACCTTCTTACCCTTAGTATATGGTTAGCCTCTTAATTTCTTAGTATCAACGATGGATTAACCTGTAAATTCCTAGGAATTCTGGCTTTTTTAGTCCAAAAGGTCTGCACAATAGACAAAGGACGATTGTTAGCTGCCAGATAAAAATTTTCCGGGGTGTGGTTAAAGAAGTACGATGTTAAGAACATAGATTAAGAGGAAGAGATGAACAGGGTTAAAAAAAAAAAACTCTGGGAAAAATAAGAATGAAAACATGAAGAAACAGTAGGAAAGAGGAAGTACTGAGTAGGTTTTTACAAACTGATATATCATTAGTCACTAAAAATTTGAAATTTACCATTGGTTGTATCGAAACGGTTCTTTAGCATTAGTTTGTTTTTGAATTACTTTATTTAATTGAAATATTTTACTTTATTGAAATATCCGACTATTTTTGCTCATGTATATATATATATATATATATATATATATATATATATATATATATATTTTAAATGAACTCTATTTTGTATTAAATAAAGGGAAAGTAAAAGTCTATCAAAAACTAATAAGGGTTAAAAAAAATCACTCTTATTTGTGTTAGTTTAGTTTATTTGGAATTTAAAATATTCTATTATTGATAAATAATTAATGAAAAAAGTAAAAATCAATCAGATTTATATAATTTCTTTATTGAAGAAAAAAGTTTTGAACTTCTATAAATTGAGAATTCTTTTAGAAAAATACAATAATATCTAATATGAACATATGAAACAAGATATATTTATTTTTGTTCTTAAATGATTTTTTATTTTTTGATTTGAATTTTCTTCTTTTTTTTTGGTCGCCAAGATACGTCAAAGAAATATATTTTTGTAATATTTAATTTACTTAGATGCATTGATTTCGTAGTTTTTTTTTTTCCAATTTTGTAGGTATCTTGAAAATGAATGATGATTATGATGATATAGACAATTAGTGTTCAAAATTTTGAGTCATATAAAATATTATGATTATTTTTTCTTTTTAAAACACCAACCGTAATTTAAGGGGTTGTCAATATATTTTACACCTACCTCATTTGTATCTTTGATATTTACAACTACTATATATCTAATTAAATAAATTCTCTTACTATTTGAATAAATATGGTATTTAGTGTAGCGTTTAAATTTATTAGGGTGAGGTACACGCGTAAGGCGCGTACACTTAAACTAGGTTTCTCTCTCTCTCTATATATATATATGAGAAAGTGGAAAGAAAAGGGTTTGGGAGTATTTTTGTCATTTATAATTTTATCCAAGGATAAGTTAACTTGGGATAACTTATACCACCAAATATGTGGTATAACTTATCTCGAGATTATTATTAGTCCCGGGATAAGTTATCCCGAGTATTGCCAACCAAACAATGTATAAAAAAGTTTATTCTGGAACTATTTTTTTATCCCAAGATAATTTACCTTAGTACCTCACATCAAACGACCCTCAAGACCCTAACAGCGAACTGAAGAATCAAAATTTCAGAAAAGGTAAATCAGAATTAAATTGAAAAATTAAATAACAGAACAACCGAATTAATTAGTTTAAATATTCGATATTTATGCCTCGTTAATTAAAAAAATTTCTGTAAATCACCCCACATCCCTAAAATCAAAGTTCAAATATCAATAAGCTAAAAAAAAACAAATTTTTGTGACAAAGTCAACCAAAGCTATCCAAAATAAATAAGTAAATAAAAGAAAAAACAAAAAATAAAAATAAGAATAAAAAAAAAAAAAAAAGAATTTAATAGGAGACTTCAAGATTCGGGACTATATAAAGGCAAACGGTTAATCGGTTCGTCTTCTTCACTAACAACAAAACTCTTTTTCAGCCCCAAAAATTCAACTGCGTCATATTTGCAGGTACGCCAAATTTCTTAACAATATGTTACTATTTATGTATTTCTACTTAGTATATTGTATCATATTTTGGATTATTGATTCGTTAATTCGAATATACTTCCCTCTAAGCATAATTATTGGTATTAACGTTTCGTAGTAATGTTTAGGTGATTTCTTTCTAGCTGTCTTAATTTTGATGGATAGAGTTACCCGGTATTTATTACTGGTAGGAGGTAATAGGTATTCTGTGGAATTAGTCGAGCTGCATGAAAGCGTAATGATAGTACTAAAGTTTCGTAGTAATATTAGGTGATTTCTTTCTAAAGTTTCGTAGTAATATTAGGTGATTTCTTTCTAGCTATCCTAGTCTCTATGGATAGAGTTGTATGGTATCTGTTGTTGGTGTGAGTTGGTAGGTATTTCATGGAATTAGTCGAGGTGCGTGAAAGCATACTATTAGGTGATTTCTTTCTATTTTTTCCAGTCTCGATGGACAAAGTTACTTGGTATCTGGTGCTGGTAATAGGGTAGGTAGTCCGTGGAATTAGTTGAGGAGTATTAATGTTTCATAGTAATATTAGGTGATCGCTTCCTATTTATCCTAGTCTCAATGGACATAGTTGCCTGGTATCTATTGCTGGTAGGAGGTGGTAGGTATTTCGTGAGATTAGTCGAGGTGTGTGAAAGACCGAAAGCATAATGATTAGTATTAATGTTTCCTAGCAATATTCAGTGATTAGTTGATTTCTTCCTATCTATCCTAGACTCGATGGATAGTGTTGTCTGGTATTTGTTGCTGGGAGAAGGTTGTTGGTATTCCGTAGAATTAGTCAAGGTGAGTGAAAGCATAATGATCAGTGTTAATGTTTCCTAGTAATATTAGGTGATTTCTTTCTAGTTGTCGTAGTCTTGATGGATAGTGTTGTCTGGTATTGGTATTGGTATTTGTTGCTGATAGGAGGTTGTTGGTATTTCTTGGAATTAGTCGCGATGCGTGAAAGCATAATGATTAGTGTTAATGTTTCCTAGTAATATTAGGTGATTAGGTGATTTCTTTCTAGCTGTCCTAGTCTTGATGGATAGAGTTGCCTGGTATTTGTTGTTGGTAGAGGTGGTCGGTATTCCGTTGAATTAGTCGAGGTGTGTGAAAGCATGATGATTAGTATTAATGTTTTGTAGTAATATTATGTGATTAGGTGATTTCTTCCTAACTATCCTAGTCTCAATGGATAGAGTTACCTAAGTATATGTTGCTGCTAGGAGGTGGTATGTATTTCGTGGAATTATTCGAGGTGTGTGAAAGCATGATGATTAGCATTAATGTTTTGTAGTAATATTAGATGATTTCTTCCTATCTATTTTAGTTTTGATGGATAGAATTATTTGGTATTTGTTGCTGGCATGAGGTGGTAGGTATTTCGTGGAATTAGTCGAGGTGCGTGAAAGAATAATGATTATTAACTTTTCGTAGTAATATTAGGCGATGAGGTGATTTCTTCCTATCTATTCTAGGCTCAGTGGACAAAGTTATTTGGTATTTGTTGCTGGTAGGAGGTGGTAGGTATTCTGTGGAATTAGTCGAGGTATGTGAAAACATGATGATTAGTATTAATGTTTCGTAGTAATATTAGGTGATTAGGTGATCTCTTCATGTCTATCTTAGTCTTGGTGGATATCTTAGTCTTGGTGGATAGAGTTATCTGGTATTTGTTGATACTGGTATGAGGTGGTATATATTTCGTGGAATTAGTAAAGGTGCGTGAAAAAATAATTATTATTATTAAATTTTCGTACTAATATTAGGCGATTAGGTGATTTCTTCCTATCTATTCTGGTCCCAGTTCACAGACAACAAGAAATGGCAGATCTATTCACTCTATCAATAACCGAGCCGGATCTGGAGTTGTCTGGTATTTATTGTTGGTAGAAGGTGGTAGGTATTTCGTGGAGTTAGTCGAGTTGTGTGAAAGAGTAATGATTAGTACTAAAGTTTCGTAGTAATATTAGGTGATTTGGTGATTTCTTTCTAGCTTTCCTAGTCTCTATGGACAGAGTTACCTGATATTTGTTGTTGATATGAGGTGCTAGGTATTCCGTTGAATTAGTCGAGGTGTGTGAAAGCATGATGATTAGTATTAATGTTTTGTAGTAATATTACGTGATTTCTTCCTATCTATCCTTGTCTCGATGGACAGAGTTACCTGTTATCTGTTGTGGCAGGAGGTTTCGTGGAGTTAGTCGAGGTGCGTGAAAGCATAATTATTAGTATTAATGTTTTGTAGTAATATTGGGTGATTTCTTCCTATCTATCCTTGTCTCGGACTCGGTGGGCAAAGTTACCGTTGCTGGTAGGAGGTTGTTGGTATTTCGTGGAATTAGTTGAGGGGCATGAAAGCATAATGATTAGTATTAACGTTTCCTACTAATATTAAGTGATTAGTTGATTTCGTCCTATCTATTCTAGTCTCAACGGACAGAGTGACCTGATATTTGTTGTTGCTATGGGGTGGTCGATATTCTGTGGAATTAGTCGAGGCGTGTGAAAGCAAAATATTTTGTATTAACTTTTCGTAGTAATATTAGGCGATTAGGTGATTTCATCCTATCTATCCTAGTCTTGGTGGATAGAGTTACCTAAGTACTAAGTATCTGTTGCTAATAGGAGGTGGAGTAGGAATAGGAACTTTTGCAGTAATTTTGGTTTTATTGTTACTATAATAGTATGGTCCAGACACCTAAGGATCATTTATTTCATGGCAAATAGTCCATCACTCCGTTGAGGAGACGTCATGTCAAGTCTGAAATGATGTAGATTGATCTTCTTGGATCATTTTTACTATCACAACTGTTTGATCAATGAAGTTTAGGCAGAATCGGCTACGTTACTTTTTTGTCAGTTTGATATCCCATAATTGTAGCTCTTGAACTTGTACACAACAACAACAACAAACCCAGTATATTCCCACATAGTGGGGTCTGGGGAGGGTAGAGTGTACGCAGTCCATACCACTACCTCTAACGAGGTAGAGAGATTGTTTTCGATAGACCCCCGGCTCAAGATAAAAGACAGCTCTTGAACTTGTGTAATATTAAAACTAAATAAAAAGCTGGGGAACAGTTTCAAGTAATAAAGCAAACATTTGTGGGACAATCCAAACATATCTCGTATGAATAAGGAGGGAGAGATATTTGTATATAGAGGAAGACGGTCAATTTATTAATGAAGAAGTGAGAAGGAAAGTAAATCATTCTTTATCAGGAGCGTAGGGAGCAATACAATTAAATGTGACTGAACTAGTTTGTGAACTACTAGAAGAATATCGTTATATACAACAACAACAACAACAACAAACCCAGTGTATTCCCACTTAGTGGGGTCTGGGGGGGTAAGATGTACGCAGTCCATACCTCTACCTCTGATGAAGTAGAAAGGCTGTTTCCGAAAGACCCCCGGCTCAAGTCACGAGATATCACACAAACACATAGTACAGCACAGAAGCAGATGACATAACATAGATACGGCACCCATAAGGAATATAAAACAGAGTAAAGCAGGAATGCAGGAATATAAAGCAGAGGAAAGCACACAGATTCGTAATAAACATGGAACACGGAACACGAAACACTGAATACGGAATCATAACAGGAATACACCCCCACCAATTAATTCCCTACACTAGCGACCCGAACTGGCCCTAATCCTCTGCCGTAATTCGCATCTTCCAGACCTTCCTATCGTTATATAGGTACATAAATAATCACAATGTTTGATATGACTGTCTTTGCTTGAATTGACTCTTAAAGTCGCAAATTATATGTCAAGCACTAATGAATGGGCTGAGAAAAGACAGAAAGGGAGGGGTATCAACTTTTATCATGTTTTCATGATAAGTGTAGTAGTATCAAATAGGCTTACTTCTATCTGCCTTTAGTGGAATATAAATTAG
Organism: Capsicum annuum; assembly: GCF_002878395.1. NCBI lineage: Eukaryota > Viridiplantae > Streptophyta > Magnoliopsida > Solanales > Solanaceae > Capsicum > Capsicum annuum. The sequence goes on from NC_061119.1 coordinate 217,289,779, forward strand.
TGAAATCAGACTTTCTAAAAAAGACCTACTTAATGTAAGATGCATTCTAAAAAGACTGCTCATTGTATATTGCATTGGTGGGAGATGCAAAGATAAGCAGCCAGTGCAACTAGATGATAGGTATATAGCAGTCCATAGCAAGCATAATATTTGATATGAAATTCGAGAACACTGGTCCAAAACATAGATTGTTGCCAATAGTAAAGCAAAAGAAGGGTACTAGGTACTAATAGCTGTGAGGCTATTATCATGCAAGTACAGAAATTGTCTACTGATAAGTCTGTAAATCTGTTCTGAGGCAGTTCATTTCTTTTAAACCATGATAGCCAGTCGCCACACTTCTTATTTCTCTTGGGAAGTTTCAGGCTTCTCGCTTCTGATGTACCCTAGCTCAATCATCGCCTCCTTCAAGTCCCACTTTTTTTTTTTTTTTCCGTAACTGGGAAGGTGTGACATCCATAGAAGTTGAATGTCCTTGTGTGTCATATCTCCGTTCAGCTTTTCACCGCAGCATACAACATCCACCTGCACAAAATGTTGTAAAAGATTCAGTGGCAAAGCAGTACTGTGACCTTTTTTTCAACATATCCTGTAGTGTTAACAAAAGTCTGTTTCACTGTCCAATTCATGTTTGTTTCGTTTTTTTAATTCGAGATCATTCAACTGTTTTTGCTTCCCTTCTCATTCATAAGTTCCCTTATCTATGTTAACTAAGCATTAGTATATAATTCAAATAGAAGTTAAAAGTTTAAAGTTTCCTAGTTTTTGATGTAACAACATTAGTTAATAAATGACTTTTATACATTTTTCAAAAAATAAATGACTTTTATATAACTAACTAGTTCAAAGAAATGCAGATTTTTGATAATATATTAAGCCATCAAAAATATTCATTACTTGTTAGTTCTCTGTTAACTGATAAAACTGAAGAGACAGCTGCTTGGTGTGTTTAATTTGTACTTTAGCTCACTCAATTGTTTCCCAACCACAAAAAGGCTGATTCTTTTATATGCTTTCTGTAAACTAAGAATGAGGAGGAAAAATTCATATCATGGATATAGACTCTTGAAAGAAAGCTCAGGTCAAAAGTTTTGAGTAATTATGTGGTCAAAGCTCAGGTCATAAGTTTTGAGTAATTATGTGGGGACCGGGGGGAAAAATCACTGGCTAAGTATATAGTTCACGAGTTGTTTTGCTTGTACACTGTTATAGTGAATTGACCAATTCCCCTTTTAAGAATTTTAAAGAGGTTTACACTTCTTTTCAAAAGAAAGATCTCTTTACCCTTGTGGTTTTCTTCTACATGAATTAAGGCAACACTTTCTTGATTTAAACCAAAAAAAAAAAAAGCCAATACTTTGAAAGTAGCTTAGCACTCTGTTTATACGATCATTACCTCAGTATGATCATTCATATTTAGCTTTTGTGCAATGTACTTCTTGATTTTAGTTACAGTGATCATCCCCCTGCAAGTGATGCAAAATCATCCATTTCATTTTACATGGTAATGAAAATGAGATTTAAACGTATAGGGGACAGATCAATATAGAGGACAGAAATTGAGTTTTAAATGCTAACTCATGAATTGCAATCAATAGCTTGACCCCTTTTGCATGCATGTATTTAATTAACAATACACTCTACTAGATACTAGTCTATGCTAAAAGAATAGTTGCATAGGCATGGATGTGAAAATCTTACTTGCCACGGATATTGGGCCAATCAAGGGAAGGCAATCTAAGTTCGGTCCTGCCAAGAGTAAAAGAACAAAGTTATGTCAGATCAATGGGACAAGAACCTTCAGAGCGATTTGGCTGGTATGGTACTTACTTGTCCCCCTGTGGTACAAGAGAAAACCAGAAAGAGGAAAGTTCCCTTTGTTTTTCTTCCAAAACATGCTTTTCGGTTGTTGAAGAGACTGTGTTTTTGGCATGTTCTTTATGAATGTCGTCTGGCCCAATAACTCGGTTTTCCTCCCCAGTATTACTAGTTTCACCTCGTGTAAACTGGTGTGGTTTTCTGTTCTTGCTCCTCTTTTTCTTCTTGTTCTCTTTGATATTGTCCTCTATCATGGACTTACCTATTTCAGCACGTGTTGTTGCTACACTGCAAACAACCTGAGGCATCTTTGAAGAAACAGACTTTTATGTTGAGGTTATACGAAATATATATATCTGACTAACAGTCCAAACTTAAGGCAGAATCATTTTTGAAACATGTACGCCAAATATAGTGAACTTTTGACTGGAGAAAAAGGAAAAGAGCCGATAACTACCTTAACTGCAGATGCATTTGTAGGGAAAGCTGAGCTTTCTTGTGAGGACGTGCAATCTAAGGTATTTTCTTTCTCTGCATCCACAGGTTTGTGGTGAAACTTCTCCCCAGAAATTTCTTGATCCTCAAGCTGATTATCAGTTCCAGGTGGCTTGGAAGTTCCAGCTCCTTGCTTCACATCATCAGCTTCTAATCTCAGTAGTCCTTCTCCAATTTGGAGGAGCTGAATTTTCTGTGCTATGGACTGTATTTTCTCGTCATTTCTGTTGAAAATATGCAGTCCATTGCCAAAAAAATTAAGGTTAGTAAAGAGTCCCTAGGGCTGAGTTCGAGTGGCAAAGGTTGAGGCACTTGTGCCTTAGGTCGCAGTTTCGATCTCAGCACATGCAAACTTAATTTGGGGTTTAATTGGAGAAGGGTAGAGGGCCGGGTCCATTATCCCCGAGTTTGAAAGTTGGCGTTGGTGTTAATTGTTGGCTTCAAACGGATTATCGATCATAAAAGAAAAGGTTGGTTTACGAAAAGCAGTGATAGGTTTTCCACTTGGTGTGCCTTTCATTAATGGGGCGTTAGCTTTTTGGAGGCCAGACATTTTGATCTGCCTTATATGCTGCAACTCTGTGCTTTTAAAGGCATAATAGGGTTTTAAAGCCACAACATTCACGGGGCTTGAAACGAAAAGTGAGAACTGAAGCATACACTTCTTTGAAGTGAAATACACAATTTTTCAGATTTGTTTTAACATGCTAACATATTCTAATTTAGTACTACAATAATTAAGTTGCATTCAAGTACTAACATTTCAGCATTCAATATTCAATATACGCATATTGATCCAACTCCTCAAAGTTGAGATTTAAAACACCGAGTGTTTCCCGTTTGGATCACTACATGTGTCATTGTTTTTAATACATTCACTGAAGCACATGGCTTCACTCATGAAGTGATAACACTCAGCTTTCTATCGCTTCACTTAAATCAACAAGCAGTAGCTTTTAATAACACAACTGTTTATGTGGATAGATATGTAGGCTTGAAAAGATTCTGAATTCTGTCTTACATGAGAGGTGCTCATCGGCCCAAATGATCTATTGAACTGCCAAAGTTCTGGTGATGGGTCCAAAAGAAACTTCGGATTCGGAAGGTCACAGCTGTTTAATTGTAGTTTTTTTTACCATTACTGAAGGAGCTCAAGGAGAGGACCTTGTATACAGAAAACAACAACAAACAACAACAAGAACATATCCAGTGAAATCCCACAAATGAGGTCCACTTGTATGGAGAAAGTAGAGGGTACACTATCTCATGGATGTAGAGAGGCTGTTTCCAAAAGACTCTCGGCTCGAGTGCAGCAAATCCAGGTATAGAAAAATCTCTCATATATCCCAATGAAATAGTCTTGTGTTATATTTCTCAGACCATAATCAACTATTTATTTGAAGCATGTCAAAGTACTTAGTTAAATAGAAACTATTGCATAATTTTTTATGTTTCTGACGACATATTTACTTGCGAAAAAAATTGAAACTCAAACAAAAAAGAAACGGGCCCAGCAATTACTTGAGATGCTCTTCAGGTGAAGAACCTAGGTCTAATTTGCATTGTGGGCAGCACTTAGTTTCTTGAACTGCTTGATAGATGCATCTTTTGCAAACTGCAAGCAAGAAGGAATTGTTAGAAGTTAGATAAATAACTTCTCAATTTCATGTTCTTTCTTAACCTCTAGATGGAGTTCAGGAGAATCATATGATTAAGCAAACCAGATAACCGTTTTCTTAGATATGTCAGCAAATCAGCTAATTACCAATCTCACCAAACTTATCAACAGCAAAAGACAAATTAGGTCCATCTCAACCAATAGAAATACAAAAATTGATAGCTGAAAATATGCATTTCTTATTTGGTAACTAGACATTCGCTTAATACTTTACAAAGAAGGAAGCATTCTGAGCATCTCATGGTCTCATTTTCCCTTGAGTCTTGATGTCCAAATCATGAGAATAATGTTGCCACATCTTTTGCTTAATACTACTCATAAAATGTTATGCTTCTGTTATCAATAAAGTAAAGACAGTTATATCTCAAGTTTGACAGTATATAACATGTTTATGACTCGTCTACGTTGAAGTATGCTTTGCTAGTTAGTTTGTGGTGCTAAATATGTCAATGAACATGTTAAGTATCTGAAGTCCTCTTTGGTTAAAAATAAGAAAGTTGAATTTTTCATATTGATTTTTTTATTTAACATGTGCTACTGTATTATTGTAACTTCTTTTTATATCGAGCGTGCATCGCTCGAGAACAGATACTAGTTATGGTAATATTCAATAATGTCTGTTACATGTCCATGCATGCAAATAAAAAAACAGATGGAAAATTGACTCATCGAAACTTACATGTGTGAAGGCAGAGGTTAATTGTGGTGGCTTCTCTGTATAGCTGACCGCATAAAATACAACACAAACACTGAAAAATCTCAATGATCTTGGAATTCATCGTGAAATTTGCGTCCTCTGTATTGATTTGAGGGAAAAATCCAATGAAAAGATTATCAAAGCAAGTTTTTTAAAAAGTAATAATTGATTAACAGTGCAATTTTAACAATATTATTTTGAACTTTTGTGAGAGGACTGAAAATTAGTTGCAGCAATTCAAGATGGAACATAGGAAAAATTTATTTTATGGAGATTATTTGTCTAAATAGTCTCTACATTGGCTATACCATCTCATAGCCCTTTTAAGATCATTGATTAAGTCACCATTTAGAAGAGGAAAAAGTCGCCATCTGAATTGGTGTCTAGATGGCCAACTGGATAGGTTTAGATTGTCCAGACCTTGGGTATCTATAAATATGACCATTTCACCTTAATGAGTTAAAGGATTCGGGTTGAACAATCGCCAAGTTTTCAGATCTTTTGCTCTTCAAATTGGATTTAGAACTAAGCTACATCATGTAAATGGAAATCTACTGTATATTTTTTCATCGAGTTATGAATAATGAGTGTCTACTTTGTAAGTTGGATCTAGTATGGCACAAGGTTTAAATTCTACTCTTTGAATTGGATTTAGCACTAAGGGGGTGTTTGTATTAGCTTTTAAAAAGTAGGTTAGAAGCTAAATGGTAAAAGCCATAAGTTGGAAATACCCAACTTTTGGCTTTTGACTTATTTTTACACCTTTTTTACCTAAAAGTGAGTGCTTAAACGCACTTTTTAGCTTTACCAAACACTACCAAAACTAAAAAAGTGCTTAAAAGCCAAAAACGCTTAACAATAAGTCAATCCAAACTCCCTCTAAGTTGTGTCTTGTAATTAGTGGACACACTAGTTCTTTTTCTTTTTGGTTCCTTTGGTAGACGTAGAGCCATTCGCTCTATACAAGTAAAGTTTTCACATACAGGAAATTATGAATTATGGTGGAGGGACACATGTAGATGATAGAGAGAGTTGCAAAAGAGCGAGTGAAGAGGCAGTTTCTTAGGCACGCCCGTAACTTTTGGGAAGCTAAATACTCTTTCCTCAGTCCACTCTCACATAAAATTGTCACTCTCCTCCCCTTTTTTCTCGTGTTCCTTTAGGGTTTTCTGCTCTTGATTTTGCTGCTTCATCCGCCTCTTTTGAGCATATGTTTATTTAGGAGTATACCTAAAAGGAGCAAAATCAAGAACATAAATTCCTAAAAGGAACATGAGAGGAGTGCGAGTGCAATTTTATGGGAGAGTGGACTGAAAAAAGAGCATTTAGAACTGCCCAAGAGTTACGATTGTGCCTAAAATACTGCCTCTTCACTCTTTTTTTATGCCCTTTTTTGTCTCTCTCTATGACCTACACGTGTTCCTCCACCATAATTATAATTTCTTGTGTGTGAGTGATGCACCCAATTCCACTTTGTAAATTGGGTGCTGAGTAATGAATATTAATCAAGTATCTTTACATTTATACCTATGAATTGTCGGGTAATTATAGATTTTTGCACACATCTTTAATTGTTACTTTTTGATAAACACAGGGTTAGGGTTCTCATGTTTCATAATTCTTGCAGATCTATTTAGGGTAATTAATTTAACTTAGTTGACGAGAAATTTAAAAACAATTATGTTAGAGTAAAACTACATCACTGAAATTTATCTTTTGGAACCACAACTTTTAAAGCCAACTCAATAGTTTCATTGTAGAAGGATATAAATATTATTACTAGCAAGAAAGAATGTGCTAAATGATTTACTTCTTCTCGCCCAAGGGTGTGAATACCAAGGTTCAAGTTCTAGCGAGAGAAAAATATTGAGTGAACCTTGGTGGGTAGAATTACCCGGTACCTATGTTGGTGGAATATAGCAGGTACCCGGTGAAATAATCGAGGTGTGCACAAGCTATCCTAGACAATACTTCTATTTTATTTTTCTTAAAAAATTGATTGTTTAGATCTAACCTGAGTTGATCTTTCACTTGATGAGGGATGAGGGATGAGGGATGAGGGATGAGGGATGAGGGATGAGGGATGAGGAGAGGGGAGAGGGGAGAGGGAGACCTTTATAACAACACTTGAGAGAAAATTGAAAAGAAATTACCCGAGGAGATAGAGAAGGGGAACAAGTATAATCTGATTCTATATGAGAAAAAAGAAGTTTATTTTGGTTCTATACGCGAAGGAACAAGTGTATATGGATTTCAATTACTAATCTTCGACCCTTTTTGATGTGCATTTAATTCTTCTTTCCTTGGGTAGTTTCTTGGTCAAATCTACTTAATGCTTCTTTCCTTTGATAATTTATAGGTCAAATCTAAATAAACTACTTTTGGGTCAAAAGTATTCTTTCTTTTTGCAATTTGAAGACAAAATGTTGGATTTTTAATAATTCAATCAGGATCTTTTTTTTTTTGGACAAATGTGGTGTGTGGGCTAGCTTGCGTGCACCTGACTAATACCAAAAGATAAGGCTAAGCTAGATAGAAAGAAATCCCTTAATTTTTTTTATCTTAGTTACGATTTGAACTTGTGACCTTATGGTTTGATTATCATGTCACACCCTTGTGTGCTTTAATCATGAATTATCTTTCTCAAAATACATTGACAGTAATTTCTTAATTAAAAGATTAGTGCACTAAATGTACATGTATCACAAATGAAAAATATGACAGATGATTAATTAATTAAAGGCTTTGGTTGAAGAACTTCATGTATAGATCATCATCGAAAACAAGAAAGGTTAATTGCGGAAAAGGGTTAAATATACTCATGTAGTATTAGAAATAGTTTAAATATACTCGTCGTTATACTTTCACTTCAAATTTACCCCTTTCGTTATATTTCCGGTCTAAATATGTCCCTCCTGTCATACTTTGGCGCAAATATGCCCTTGATTTTAATGGTTGGTCATGTAGCAAGCTCAAAATTAAATGACTCATCCCAATTCTAATGAGTCCTTTTTTAAAAAACAATTTGTTTAATCCATTTATGACTTGTTCCTTTTTCTTTGAGTTCTTTTCTTGTATCTTGTCTCTTTTCAATCAGAGTTGTTTTTATTATGAACATTTTTTTCAAATGCTCTTAACTTTTTTTTCGAGCAATAACCTTTTTAATTCCCCGTTTTAATAATTGATTGATTGTTCTTCTTGGAATGGTCAGTGAAGCATCATTTGTTTTGTCTAAAATAAGTATTGTATTAAATAACAAACGTGTTTACACATTTAATAGGAAATGTTACTTGTTTAAGATTCTTTTTTCATTGTAAAATTTTCCAGCTGGTTGCAATGATGCTTTCAGTTCACTGTTGCTTAGAAATTAATTGTTTTATTTTTTTTCTCCAAGCCACTTACATTTTTTATTTATTGGAATAACAATGATCAAAGTGACAACAACTTATTTAATTGATATTCATGGATTGTAATTAGTAAACCAAATGAATATATAAGTATGCAGGGGCGGCTCAAGTTTGCATGTGGCCTAAAGCCAAAAATGAATCGGAGGCCTTACACTTTTGGGAAAAAAGTATTTTTGTTAAATAAAAAATCTACCCTTTAAAGTTTCTTTTTATTTAGGAAAACCTAAAAAATGAGGCCCTCCATAGTCCAAATTTGGGAGCCTAAGGCGGATGCCTAATTCTCAAAGCCTTAGAGCCGGCCATGTAAGTATGCAAGTCTTTTTCCGAGAGAAAAGTCAATTGAAAAACTGAAAGACAACAGACTCTCCGGTGGGTGGGTTTTTAAAAGGAATCGCGTATATTTACAATTGGGGGTGAGTCATTTGTTTTCGAGCTTGCCGTGTGTCCCTCCGTCAAATTTAAGGTCAAATTTGTGTCAAAGTATAATGGGAGGGGTATATTTGGACCAAAAGTATAACTAGGGCTATATTTAAACTATTTCTGATAGTACAAGGGTGTATTTGACCCTTTCCCGATTATTAAAAGGTCTTGGTAGGAGAACTTGATTCATGTATATATATATCTCATCATCTGAAACTAAAAAACGGTGGTGAAATGGAAATTGTCCATTTGAATGAAGAATTGTAACTTCACGGTTACGGAGAAATAAAAAGAGAAGATACATTTTTTCTTCTTTAAATATAAGAGATGCATCTAAATACAAATTGGATTTCTTTAGAAAACTGTCTTTCCTGATTGATTAGCCATTTGAATTGTGTATGATTCTAGAGTTTCAACTGCACGTCATTACTTTTCAAATGATTCTGATGTATATGTGCTTGATAATGAGTGCATTGGATAGTCTGTTGGAATGAGAAAATTTCAGAATCACTCGGTATGGTTATTTCCCATTGAAGATACGGTAGCATGTTGCACTGGTTGGAAAAAATGTATCAGTTTGCTGAAAGATTGTTTTTCTAATATTTGCCTGTAAATAGATTCAATGAGTCTCCATTTGGGAAGGTAAGAGTGACAAGAAAAAGCATTAGTTAGTGTAATGGTCGGCAGTCACGAAAGACGAAAAAGATGGTATGGCAGTTAGAAATTTGAAAATACACAAGAAGAATTTATTATATAAATGATGTTGGAGGTTCGATGGAAAGCATTGTGGAAGAAAGTTGTGATTGTAAAACATGGGATGGAAATGGAATCTCCCTTGTAGGCTTCCTTATGGAGTAGCTATATGGAAGCAAATCAAAAGTTGCTGGGATGAATTTAATTCACGTACAAGCTTAAAAGTTGGAAATAGAAGAAAGATGAGACTTTGGTTGGATAGTTACTGCCTTAGCGGACATTTTCCTTAATCTCTTCATTGACAAACTTGTACTGTACAAGTGGCTTTTCTCTGAAGGTGGGCAGAGTCTTTTTTTTCCAGAACTAATTTCAATGAGTAGGAAATTGGGAATGTGAGCTGCTTAGTACAAAAAATGAGTAGATGAAAAAGGGGTGTGACAACTGATTTTGCTGATATCCAGGTTCTTTCAGACTGCTTACATGCAGCGATAGAGCAGTACTGTTTGTAAAGTTAAGTACCGTCTTGATAATTTACCTTTCGCCAGACATTTTTTTTTAACTTTCAATTTCTTAGGTGTCTGTTTGTAAATAGTTTAATTTTTCTTTCTTCCGAGGTAGTTCAAGACTTCAAGTGTGCTTTGGATCACTCCTCTTTGTGTTTGTGTAGTTTGTGTAAGCATCCAGTCTTTTGTTGGGTTGGAGGGGTGGCAACTGGTGATAACAGTTTTAAGTATTCATAAACCGTCGCTAATGTGCAATTTACCACTCAGATAAACCTGAGAATTATAATCTCTAAATCTCTTGGAAAGTCGGGTTGAATGAGCTCCTTCAGGATTCATATCTCATTTTGACCTATGACTAGGTAGTTTCTTGAAGTTAAATGTTTCTTTTTCTAGAGCTTAATTAAATTGTTTTTCATCCATTACATCTCAGCTTTCCTTTCATGCATGCTTTATTAATAAATATTTCGGTTTGTGGTTAATTATGACAATTTTTTTTTTTTTTGAGTTGCACCGGGTATCCGAGACTCTTCGAGTCCCGACTAATCCAGGGTGCACAGGCCCTTGGCAAGGAGTTTCCGCAATTGCACCACGGATAATTCAGGGTTTCACCCAGTTCGATGGCTCCAGAAGGAGTTTCCTGCAAGTGCACCACGGGTAATTCAGGGTTTCCCCCAGTCCGATGGCCCTAAAAAATTGTTTGCACCCAGTGGGAATAGAACTTGAGACCTTGAAAGAGAGCACCCAAAGCTCAAGCCAATTATCAGCAAGCCAATCCTGAGGGTTAATTATGACAGATTTTTCAATTATAATTGGACAATCTTAATTGGTGTTTAATGTTTAACTGAGTCTTCCGAAGTGCAGGCTTCTTCTAAATCTATTTAATAAAACCAAGTCGCATATAGCCCAATAATATGGCTACGAGCCCTTTCCTTACTCAGATCCCAAGCCAATAGGCTTCTCAATAAAATTAGTGGTTTAAACTCAAATTTAATAATATATAAACTTACATACAAAAATATAATTTGGTGTAGTATTTTTAAAAGATAAAGAACCTTTAAATTCACATATTAATATGCTTATTAATAAAAGTAAAGATTAGTTCTAGTTCTAGTTAATAAGATGTTAGTCATTTGTTTGCAATGCATTAACTTTGGATGTTGTTGTTAAAACTTTATTCATTAATATAAAGTTTGAGTTGTTCAGTTCAAATTTCTAAAATATTTCTTGTAAAAATGAGAACTTTTTTTCGTTGATATTAATTTTTAGATAATTTTTAAAATATATTTCACTACGTTGAAATTATATAGTTTACTATTAAAATTTTTGAAGCCTCAAAATTTTGGGAGCCTAAACCGAAGGCTTTACTCGCCTTACACTTGAGCCACCCCTGCCGGCAGGGTGACAAGACGTTGATGTCTGACAATGCATAATCAGGTATTATGATTTTTGCATGGTGAAGGACAATGATAATCTAATTCCCCTGTTTCTAAGTGACAACAGAAAGATTGAGGACCTTTTAGAAGCAGGGACGAGATGTCTTGGTCTACTTACTGTATCGCTCTTTGTTTTGTCGTATTTGCCTTTTTTCCTGATTTATGCAGTGATTATCACTTTTCTATATTTGTGGTCCTCTTGTCCCATATGTGCACAGCTTAATGTGGTTTCTTCAGATAAAGGATATCTGCACGTTTAGACTGTTCGGAAGTACCATTTCCCATGATCGGACTCAAAAGCATATCAAACATGATAACAAGAAGAGTCCCCCTATTTTCTCTTAATGGTGTTTTAATGCATCACAGTTGGTGCTGGTTGTGTTAAGACTTTCTATATGAAGCAAAGTTGCAGGGTTATTTTACCATTATTGCATTGCTTAAAGCAAGAGCAACCTACCATAACAGATATACAAAAGAATATGAAGTTCCCGGTGATGGATTGATCTTCTACTTCCATCAGATTCAATTTTTTTGACATTCCAAAACCTATGCAAAGCTCCCTTCTTAATGTCAATTGTCTTGACCTGCTAACAAGGCAAAGGTATCCGCCTTGCACCCTTTGTAAAAGTCATAGACAAAAATTTTATTAAGTGTTACCAAAGCACAAAATGTGTTTCTATTTTGTTTTGCTTGACAAGGTCTAGCAATCACTATTTTCGTTGATTTGATTTTTGATGATCTTGGTCTCCGGGAAAGCAATTGTACACACCTCGACAAACTCCATGGGGTATCTTCTACCTCCCACCAGTACAAGTACCGGGTAACTCTATCCGTCAAGTCTTGGACAGATGTGAAGAAACCCCCTAACGTTTTGGCCTCTGTTGGGCGTTGAGATTTAAACTTGAGACCTCATGGTGCGTTGAGATTTAAACTTGAGACCTCATGGTTCTTAACTCATTTTATTGACCACTAGGCCACGCCCTTGGAGGCGTATCTTTGTTGCATTTTATGTTATACTAACATGTCTATACCTGTCTAGATTGCTGATGTAACAGTGCCCGCAAGCTCCTACTAGTTCCCGACAGTGAAACTTATTAACACATGCCATGATATCTGAAAATGAATAGCTTGTTCTTTTTTTATAATATTGTTTGGATCTGGTTGCCACTGTGCGTCTTTTGAATATATTATGGAGGAAAGACATAGTAGGACTTACTAAGGAGTAGGGAATCCAATTCAAAGAGTGAAACAAAGTCACACATCTGTTACCGTTTTCAAAAAATAAATTTTAATTCATCTGTTTGTATTGCCATTCTTTTCTTTTACTTCCATCGGCTCTGTTGTAAATTGGAAATTCATATCATAGTTGAAAGTTTTTTTACGGTTGGGAGGGGCTAATGCATCTGTGAAACACACACTTTTGTATTATGCATACTTTATGGGATATGCTCATTCCTACTAACTGCTGATTTCGTGGTGAAGTGTAAGCTTTTGCCTTTCTTGTAACGTTGCCATGACCATGAGATTTGCAAGTATTCAGCGGGCGTCTTTGATTGAAATAATTTATGTGCTACATTACTCCAAATTACTTGATTTGTCGGTAATTACGCCAATTTTTTGCACATATTATGTGTAAGGCTACAAAAGATGGTGGTAATAGCAGGAAGGTGACCAAGGTGAGAGGAGAGCAGGAAAAAGGTATCATGCATACGTTAACTGTCTGAAGTTTGATTGGAAGGTGTTAAAAACATTTTTCACAAGAAATCAAGTACTCATTTTCAAGTGCGGTAATGGACATTTCCATATGCATCATCTCAAAATTCTCAGTCATCACACTTGTATTTAGAAATCTCTTTTTTTTTGTGTATTTCTATAAATCCAAAGCTTGGATCATATAAACACGAATATGTTATTTTTTGGTGCAATGTCAAGTTGCAATTAAGTTCCTTAGGAGCTAGTAGCAGATATGCATCTTACTAGTTACGATGATGGAATGAACTTTGTGCGGTCCTACGTGACCTATAAAGTAAGTAAATCTACCAACTCAAAATCTTCATTCGCAAATCTAAGAAATCTCATAGGCATTTCTCTTAAATAGTTGGGTTCGCTTTGTGAATCATCTAAATCTATTACGCTTTATTCAATCCTAAAAACACGTTAAATTAGTCTTATATTTACTTGATGGGTTGGCGATTTTGACTGCCAGAACATTCTTACTCCAGGTTTGGATTGTGTTATGAAGGAAACTTTTGAAGGTCATCACATCTACAAGCGATGAGTATGACATATGAGTTCGAGTGGACAACACATTGGGTGAAATGTGAATCCAAAAGGTAGAGAAGAAACCACATCTTATTTTATGCAATAAATTACCAAATTTCGACTCTTCTTAGTTTATGGAGTATATTGAAACTTTCCTTTGTACTCCCAACATTATGTCAATGCTTATCTGATGGTTCTCTTTGTTACCTTTCTGGGAAAGATCTTTTGTTTGAACTTAAAATTCTATATTGAGGCTAGAGTGTTCCTCTCCAGAAAGTTTATCGCGTACTGGTGTTCGCCAGACATTTTAGTCCGATTGGCTATTGGCTATCGGAGATTTGATGCTGATATTGTTTTTAAGCCTATTGGCCGACATCGGCATTAAGACAATGAATTTATTCACTTATACTTTCTTTGGAGTTTTTTTTTGTGTATTATATGGATGATGCAATCAGGAAGGATCATGATTTGGGAATTGTTCGATTGTTTTTCTTTAAGGAAATGTTGAAATAGAGCCAATTTCGATTTGTAACTGCTGTTCGAAGTCTTTAAACAGTTAATGATGTAATTTGTTTCCTTTTCTTTTCTTTTCTTTTCCAATACATGTTGGACTTAGAGCACATCTAACTAGTGGAATAAACTATTACTTTTCCAACTGTTAATGGGCCATTTTGGTTTTCTGGGCAGTTAGGGTGGTCAAACGGGTGAAACGGCGCGAACGGGACATTTTTGAGCCAAATTGGTGTGCTATAGCCCACGATTTTAGAGGTGGGTCCGGGCTCCAGGTGTTATTTTGGTCAAAAATTGACCGAGCAGCCCCAGGCAGGCTGCGGAGCAGCCTAGTGTGGGATATTTTAGTTTTTTGGGCGGTTTAAGTGGTCAAACGAGTGAAACGACGCGACGGACATTTTTGATCCAAATCGATGTGCTATATTCCATGGTATCGGGGATGGGCCCAGGTGTGATTTTGGTTGAAAATCGATCGGGTTGCCTCAGGCAAGCTGTGGAGTGTCCTAGTGTGCGCCATTTTAGTTTTCTGGGCGGTTTGGGTTGTCAAACGGGCGGAATGGGGCATTTTCGGGTCAAATTGGTGTGGTTTAGCCCACCGGTTCGGGGATGGGCCCAGGGTCAGGGCGTGATTTTGGTCGAAAATCGACTGGGCTGCCCCAAGTAATACAAGTATGATCATGATCATGACACTTTTGAGTATTTTTGAAGACTAGTCACTAAAGAGTCCTTTTGTCATTTTGTCTATTATTGTAATGTAGTATAAATAGAATATTATAGGGCTTATTTCTTTAGTTGCTTAATGATATTGAGCGAACACTCCTCTTAGAGAGAGAGAGCTCCAAAATCGTAACTAGGGTCATATACAAGGGTCTTGTGTGTTGCATTGCTTGATACATTGGTGCTTGGGTGGTGGACGCCTTTCTTGTGTCAATTGTAAGGGATAGGTGATTATAGTGTGTAGTGTTAAGGGTCCAAGAGTGTCATATGTTCTTGGGTTCGTAAGATTATACCTCAATTTATCTATCTTTTTATCTTTATTTTGTTGTAACCGTTGGTAGTGTTCTTGTTGTGTAACCTTGTAATCATTCTATTGTTGAAATCTTATTGTGTTGTTACCTTATTATTGTTGTTACATTAGTTTGGGTTGGTTGTTTTAGTGTCAAATACACCATTATATCTTATATTCTTGTTGTTGGTAGTGAATCCGAGAGTAGTCACCAAAAGGGGTCCTCGGTTCTTCAAACTTGTGGACTATTTTGGTGTATGTTTTGTGTTTTCTTGGTCTCTCTTGTATCACTAGGCAGGCTAGGGAGCGGCCTAGTGTGGACTATTTTGGTTTTCTGGGCGGTTTGGGTGATCAAAAGGGCGAAACGGCGCGAACGGGGCATTTTTAGGCCAAATTGGTGTGCTATAGCCCACGATTTCGAGGATGGGCCTGGGGTCCGGGCCCTAATTTTTGTCAAAAATTGATCGGGCTACCCTGTCAGGCTGGGGAGCAGCCTAGTGTGGGCCATTTTGTTTTTTTGGGCGGTTTGGGTGGTGAAACGGGCGAAATAGCGCGAACGGGGCATTTTTGGGCTAAATCAATGTGCTATAGCCCACGGTTTCGATGGTGGGCTCAGTGTCCGGGCGTGATTTTGGCCGAAAATCGACTGGGCAACCCCAGGCAAGCTGGGGAGCAGCCTAATGTGGGCCATTTTTGTTTCTGGGCGGTTTGGGTGGTCAAATGGGCGAAATAGGGTGAAGGGGGCATTTTTGGGCCAAATCGGTGTACTATAACCCACAGTTTTGGGGGTGGGCTCGGGTTCGATCGTTATTTTTGCTGAAAATTGATCGGGCTGCCCCAGGCAGACTGAAAAGTGGCCTAGCGTTGGCCATTTTGGTTTTCTGGGAAGTTTGTGTGGTCAAATGGGCGAAACGGCGCGTACGGGGCATTTTGGGCCAAATTGATGTGCTATAGCCTATGATTTCGGGGGTGGGCTTGGGATCCGGCGTAATTTTGGCTGAAAATCGATCGAGCTTCTCCAGGCAGGCTGAGGAGCGGCCTAGTGTGGGCCATTTTGGTTTTCACAGCGGTTTGGGAAGTCAAACGGGAAAAACGATGTGAATGGGGCATTTTTAGGCCAAATCGATGTGCTATACCCAGAGTTTCGGGGATGGGCCTAGGGTCCGCACATAATTTATGTCAAAAATCGATCGACCATTCCCAGGAAGGCTGGGGAGCGACCTATTGTGAGCCATTTTGATTTTCTGGGCGATTTGGATGGTTAAACGGGTGAAACGATGCGAACGTGCCATTTTCGAGCCAAATCGGTGTGCTATTATAGCCCACGATTTTGTGGTCCCGGGGTTCAGGCATGATTTTGACAAAATATCGATCAGGCTGTCCGAGGTAGGCTGGGGAGTGGCCTAGTGTGGGTCATTTTTGTTTTCACGGCGGTTTTGGTGGTCAAATGGGCGAAACGGCACGAATGGGGCATTTTTGTACCAAATCACTGTGCAATTGCCTACGGGTTGTGGGTGGGCCCAGGATTCGAGCGTTATTTTTGCCAAAAATCAATCGGGTTGCCCCAGGCAGGCTGGGGAGCAGGCTAGTGTGGGTTATTTTGGTTTTCTGGGCGATTTTGGTGGTCAAACGGGCAAAATAGCGCTACCGGGGCATTTTTGGGCCAAATCGGTGTGCTATAGCCCACGATTTTGTGGGTGGGCTCGGGGTTCGAGCGTTATTTTGTCCAAAAATTGATCGGGCTACCCCAGGCAGGCTGGGGAGCGGCCTAGTATGGGCCATTTTGGTTTTCTAGGCGATTTGGGTGGTCAAACAGGCTAAATGACGCGTACGGGGCATTTTCGAGCCAAATCGGTGTGCTATAGCCCACGGTTTTGGGGGTGGGTTCGTGGTCCAAGTGTGATTTTGGATGAAAATCGATCAGACTACCCCAGGAAGGCTAGGGAGAGGCCAAATAGGGCCATTTTGGTTTTCTGGGAGGTTTGGGTGGTCAAACTGGCGAAATGGTGCAAACGGGAAATTCTCGAGCAAAATTGATGTGCTATAGACCACGGTTTCGGGGGTGGCCCCGGGGTCCATGTGTGATTATGGATGAAAATCGATGGGGCTGCCTAGGAAGGCTGGGGAGTGGCCTAGTGTGGGTCATTTTGGATTTCTGGGCGATTTTAGTGGTCAAAGGGGTGAAATGGCGCGAACCGGGCATTTTTGGGTCAAATCGGTGTGCTATAACCCACGGTTTCGTGGGTGGGCCCAGATTCTAGGCGTTATTTTTGCCGAAAATCGATCGAACTGCCCCAGGTAGGCTAGGGTGAGGCCAAATGTGCGCCATTTTGGTTTTCTGGGGTTTTTGGTTATCAAATGGACGAAATGTCACGAACGGGGCATTTTCTGTCCAAATCAATGTGCTATAGCCCACTGTTTTGGGGGTGCGCCTGGGGTTCGGGCATGATTTTTGCCGATAATAAACTGAGTTGCCCCAAATAGGCTGGGAAGCGGCCTACTGTGGGCCATTTTGGTTTTCTGAGCGGTTTGGGTTGTCAAAGGGGCGAAACGGCG
The DNA here is from genome assembly GCF_002878395.1 of Capsicum annuum. Classification (NCBI taxonomy): domain Eukaryota; kingdom Viridiplantae; phylum Streptophyta; class Magnoliopsida; order Solanales; family Solanaceae; genus Capsicum; species Capsicum annuum. The sequence continues at coordinate 217,307,257 of NC_061119.1, forward strand.
CGAACGGGGCATTTTTGAGGCAAAATCGGTGGGCTATAGCCCACGATTTTGGGGGTGGACCTGGGGTTCGAGTGTAATTTTGGTCAAAAATCGATCGAACTATCCCAGACAGACTGAGAAGCAGCCTAGTGTGGGCCATTTTTATTTTCTGGGCGGTTTGGGTGGTCAAACGGGTGAAACAGCACAAATGGAATGTTTTGGGGCCAAATTGGTGTGTTATAGCTCACGGTTTTGAGGGTGGGCCCGGTGTTTGGGAGTAATTTTGATTGAAAATCGATCGGGTTGCCCTAGGCAGGCTGGAAAGCGCCCTAGTGTGGGCCATTTTAGTTTTTTTAGCGGTTTGTGTGGTCAAACGGGTGAAACAGCGCGATTGGGGCATTTTTGGGCCAAATTGATATGCTATAACCCACGGTTTCAAGGGTTGAGGGTCAAAAATCAATCGGGGGACCCCAGGAAGGATGAGGAGTGGCCTAGTGAGGGTCGTTGGGTTCAATGGGGCCATTTGGGTGGTCAAACGGGCAACGATGCGAACGGGGCATTTTCAGGCTAAATCGGTATGCTATAGCCCACGGTTCTGGGGGTGGCCCTGGGGTCCGAGCGTGTTTTGGGCAGAAAATCGATCAGGGTCCCTTAGATAGGCTGAGAAGCGACCTAGTATGAGTCATTGGGGTCGGTAGGGCCATTGGGATAGTCAAACAGGCGAAACAGCTCGAACAGGACATTTGGCCAAATGGGTGTGTTATATTCCACGATTTCAGGGGTTGGCCTGGGGTTCGGGCATGTTTTAGGCTAAAATCGATCGGGTCCCCTAGACAGGATGAGGAACGGCCTAGTGTGGGCCGTTGGGGTCGACAGGGCAATTTGGGTGGTCAAACGGGCAAAACGGCATGAATGGGGCATTTTAGGGCCAAATCGATGTATTATATAGCCCACGGTTTTGGGGGTGGGCCTAGGGTTCAAGCGTGTTTTGGGCCAAAAGTCAACCGAAACCCTCCAGGCTGGCTGAAGAGTGTCCTAGTATAGGTCATTGGGGTCAGCAGGGCCATTTGGGTGGTCTAACGGGCGAAACGGCACAAATGGGCATTTTCAGCCAAGTCGGTGTGCTTAGCCTACGGTGCTGGGGATGGCCAAGGGTCCGGGTATGTTTTGGGCCAAAAATTGATCGGGCCCACTAAGCAAGTTGAAAAGCGGCCTAGTATGGGCCGTTGGGGTCGGCAGGGCAATTTGGGTGGTCAAACGGGCGAAACGGCTTGAACAGAAAATTTTTGAGCCAAATCGTTGTGTTATAGCCTATAGTTCCGGGGGTGGGCCCAGGGTCCGGACGTGTTTTCGGGCCAAAAATCGACCGGGGCCTCCCAGGCAGGCTGAGGAGCGGCCTAGTGTGGGCTATATGAAAGTACTATAGCCACGTCGCTATAGTCACTGCCAAAAACTTTTCATGACGATTTTATGAGATTCTGCATCGACTTTAGTTGCCAACAAAAGTGCACAAATTTTAACCAACTCCTCTTTCACTCATAGTATAAAGTGCTACTTTAATGAGCCTTACGCATTGTAAATCTGAAAAAGCCAGCTACTTAATTGTATCACACAATCTGTATCGAGCCTATCTTCGCAAGAGTGTTATCATGAGTCTTTACTATTTTCAATACTGGATGAATTATATCCCCCCCCCCCCCCCCCCCCTCTGCAAGAAAAAAAAATAAAAAATTATGGAACTAAACAGTATATCATATAAATGCACTTAAAAGGGCACGAATTTTGACCAATGCTTCTTTTAGTAAGCGGTATGCATTGCAAATCTGAATTAGGTTAGAGTGAAGTGTTTCGCACTATCTTTATCGAGCCTAGTTCCACTAGAACGTTATCACAAACCTTTACTATTTCGAATACCAGATGAATAAATAGAAAAACAAGTTAAAGGAATTAATTGTCATGTAAACATACACAAATCATATAGATACAATTAAAAGAAAGGCACAAGATTAACCCCTCTTGACAGGATCAAAGTTGGAAACACCAATAACAGCACCAACAATTACAATAAGCACAACCCCACCAGACACAATGCTAAGCAAGAAGTTCTTGAGTGATGGTGACACACCATCAACAGCTTGTGCTACATCAGGTACAACCATTGTTACTGTGAGTAAACCTGCTGACAATCCTGCCACTGCCTTTTCCTTAATTGAAGAAGAACTAGAAGCCTTGATGACTACAAACTTATTGGTTGATTTTGGTGTTGCAATTTGTTTTGATGACCTAATTGGCAATGGCTTAAAAAAAGCTTCAACAATTGGTTTTTTGTTTTGGCTTTTGCATGTTAGTGGCATTGCCATTGAGACTATTGAAGAAGTAGCCATTTCTTTTGCCTTTTGCTTTCAAGAATTACAAAACAAAAGTTGGAGGAGTATGGTAATAATATGATGTGATTTTGAGAGGACAAAGGGTCACTTAGATTGAGATGATAAAGAGTGGATTCATAATTAGAGGTGGAAATTTGAACTTTGGAATTGGCATCTTTTGCTTTGTCCTATGTGGCTGATTTTTATTGGTTATTTTAGATATGGTTATCTCATTGGAAGGTTGTCATAACTTTAAATATGTCCACGTAGGCTAAAAAAAGATCCATGGTGCATCAAAGTTTGAGGACTCCAAATGTCCACTTGGCCATTGATATTTTTCCCCTTGTTATGGAATGTTGTTCTGAAAAACTCTTTGGATATAAAAGGCATTATACATTAGAGTGTTGTTTAACTTGAGCTCAACTGATATTTATGTCGTCCATCTTTAGGTGTGTATAAGTAGATAATTAAATTTGTTTAAAATTAAACGAGTGGACACGCGTCTCATACGTGATGTATCAAGCAAATTGCCACATACAGTAGACTTGTGTTTATTTGTTCACCTTTATATGAGTTTAAGTGCATATCCAAAGTTGAGGATATAAATGTAAGTTGAGGTCAAATTAAAAGACATGTTTTGTGTATTATGTCGACATAAAATCATTATAATTTTCTGAAAGTTGAATTTCAGAATTCTAAAAGCTTCAAAAGTTATTTATGTGGTGATTAATGTTGGTGATTGTCTGATAAAGATTGATAATGGTGATTGGTTAGTCATAGTGAACGAAACTGTGAGCATGATCATCTTTATAATATTATTAAATATTTTTTGTGTCTCAAGCGTCATTTTATATTTAATGAGTTTCTAATCCTACCTTTTTGTTTTAGCTTTAATGATTCTTTCATAGAAATGGCATAACATGTTTAAAATTAGAATTCTTAAAAATGCGTTTGGTATACTTGGACTTGGAAGAAATAAGATTTAGAACGAAGATATTTGGGACAATGTAGGAGTAGCTTCTATAGTGAACAAAATGAGGGAGACGAGACTGAGATAATTCGAACATATTTAAGGAGATGCACAAATTCTCCGATGAAATGAGGAGGTTGACTATGATGTCTAGTCTCTTTACCAATTTTGATATTATTGCGCTCCTATCTTATTCTCCGATTTTTATTAGTATTTGTTGATTCATTTGTTTCAATTATCGTATTATTTGTTGTTGATATTGTTTCTCTCCCGCATTACTTTATGACTTCTCTATTTTCGAATTTCCTTTTTCATGTTTTGATTTTACTATGCTTTACTTGAGTTGAGGCTCTATAGGAAACATCTTTACTTGCACAAGCTAAGGTAGGAGGCTGCATACATACCATCCTCTCCGAACCCCATTTATGAGATTATACAAGATGTTGTCGATATTGTACTTTGATATGTTGCACACCTTTTAATTTACGGAGTCAAAATCAAAAGTCTTTCACATTCTTAAACCTCATGTCTAATAGTCTAAGAGATAAAATAAAAACATATTATTAATGTTTGACTCAGGCCACTAATTTCATTAAGCCATCACTGATCGCACAAAAAAAAAATGTTAGGAATTTCTAGATATATAATGTATTAGGAAGGAACAAAAAGAATTTATCAAAAACTATAGATATACGTAATATACTTTGGCTCGTCTAGCTCAGAAGCATTCATGAGTTGCTAGTCCTCGAATAGAGGGTCAAGAAGCAACATGCATGGTTGGCTCAACCTTACTATCAATCCCACCAAGTAAGATACAACACAACTAATTAACTTGTTTTTCTAGATAACCAATAGATACATTTTGTGTAATTACTTTTAAATAACTTGATACTGTAAAAATTATTTACACTTATATGTACATACATTAAATCCAAACTAAAGTAAAGACATCCGCATATCTATGGAGAAATTACAACTAGGGATTTAATTACCATAGAGTGTAATAAGATGAACGAGTTTCTCTACCCTCAACAATGCGCAATTCTTATGTTCGAATACTACAAGTGGAGAAACTCATGGTATAGAGTGCTTTTTTTTAGTAACCCTACGCATTGCGAATCTGAATTGGCATTTATTATTTCGAATATCAGATGAATAAACCGAAAAATAAGCTAGGGAATTAAATAGGTCATGTTAACAATACATGAAAATCAAACCATATCATATATAGATACACAATTAATTAAAGAAAAGCACAAGATTAACCCCTCTTAACAGGATCAAAGTTGGAAACACCAATAACAGCACCAACAATTACAATAAGCACAACCCCACCAGACACAATGCTAAGCAAGAAGTTCTTAAGTGATGGTGACAAGCTTTCACCAGCTTGTGCTACATCAGGTAACGCCATTGATGCTGTGAGTAAACCTGCTGACAATCCTGCCACTGCTTTTTCTTTCATTGAAGAAGAACCAGAAGCCTTGATGACTACAAACTTATTGGTTGATTTTGATGTTGCAATTTGTTTTGATGGCCTAATTGGCAATGGCTTGAAAAAAGCTTCAACAACTATTGGCTGTTTGTTTTGGCTTTTGCATGTTAGTGGCATTGCCATTGATACTATTGAAGTTGTAGCCATTTCTTTTGCCTTTTGCTAACAAGAATTGATCTTAATTTTCTTGGTATAAAAGTTAAAGAGTATGGTGTTGGTAATATGATGTGATTTTGTATTGAGAGGATAAAGAAGGGATTTTTAATGAGAGGTGGAAAATTGAAATTTGGAGTTTGGTACATATTGTTTTGTCCTACATGGCTGGTTCTTATTGGTTATGTTGGATAAGGTTATCTTATTGGAAAGTTGGCATGACTTTGTACATGTCCACTTTGGTTGAGAAAAGATCCATGGTGCATCAAATTTATCTAGGCCAGTTTTTTTCATACCTTGACTAATTTCACGAAATATCTGTCACTTTACATTAATAACTTAATTAGTGCATCAAACTTTGAGGACACCAAAACTTCTCTTTTTAGGCTATGCTAGCGTAGCATTCAAATTTGGCCCATTGATAAAGGGTTTTCGAAAAGTAATGTTATCAATTAGTCAAATTTCAAATAACTTCAAAAACCTCCCAAAAAATAGCGATTTTTTAGTAGTGTCTATTTGAATTTGAATATACGTTTTATTAAAATATTATCTCAAATTTAAATAGCGATGAGATTATTTATTTATTCAATGTTTGTCATCAAGGCTTAAATATAAGTTCTAAGTGGTGGTTAGATCAATTTTATTGCATGAGACGGATTGTTGATCAATCAAAGAGGCACACATTCAAAAGACGAATATATGCTCAATGAACATGTACATAACAGGTGTATGAATAATAAGAAGGTGTGAGAGATTCACTAAAACAGATTTTAGAAAAGGTAGAAAATAAATTGAAATACACATTCTCTAATTTGAGTGTAATCTTATTATACATTGTCCCTATTTCAATTTATTTGTCAAATTTCTTTTTTAATCTGTTTGAATAAATGCATGTTTCTATAAGTTTCTAATTATACTTTTTGTGTAAGCCTCAATGAGACTCTTATAGGAATTAAATGACATGTACGTTTAAGTCTGCAAAAATCATAGTATATTTTTTATTTGTTACACACACCTTTAGCTTAAGATTGTCATATTCAAAAAATAACATAAATAAAATATATACAAGGTATGTTTGACTTTAAGCCATAAATTTCATTGAACTTTCATGAGAAAAAAAAATGTTATAGACAGTGAAATTGGAAGTAAAGAATATTTTTTCTTTCCAAAAACCAAAGAAATACACGATGTAATTTGGCTCGTTCAACTCGAAAGCATTCATGAGTCACTAGTCCATGGGAGAGGATCGGGAAGTACCACACGCAATTGTCCTGTCCTTTCTTTCCATCAATCTCACCAAGCAAGATACACACAACGAAAAAATAGTAAGACTTTTACCGTGTTATTGAATTTGACTTATTTTCTAGACAACTAATAGATGCATTTTCGCGTAATTATTTTTTAAATGGCACGATAATGTGAATATCATTTACACGTGTTACTAATAAACCTATTTTGCAGCTAGGTTTATCGGTTATTGTTTGGTTTTAAACAGCCCTAACCTATTTTTACTAGAGCGGTATCACGAGCTTTTACTATTTTGAATGTTCAATATACCAATTCTCTTTGTATCAAGGTACGCTATGTCCATTGTATACATTTGTTATGTATTCACTCGAATATAGAGCGAATAGATGCAGAGCTAATCGATCCAACACCAAGCGAACAAAGTGAAACAGATAAAACTCAAACTCTCACTATATATCATAATTTCAATTAAGCCTTCGCTCAGCTATTCGAATCAATAATGGAATGGAAATGGGTGTGGTAACTACGTCTTGTGCCCTTCCCCCCCTCTTCAAGCGATCGAAGACTTTATCTAAGAGGTGGATTTCCCTCGATATTCGGGCACATTATATATGATGGATACGAGTGGGCCAGGCGAGTGAATAGGTATTACTTTTTTGAGAGTCCTAAGGAGGCTACCTAAATTATCGTTGAAAGGCTTCAGAGAGGTCAGGAGTCAACTCTCACTACGTATCATAATTTTTTAAAACTCTCACTATTTCGGATAAATACATGACATATATTTGATCTATTATGTAATTTTTCCCCAAAAGAAAAAACTATGGCATTAAATTGATCATGTAAACATACACAAATCATACTTGAAAATCAAACCATATGATAATAGATATAATTAAAGAAAGGGCACAAAATTAACCCCTCTTAACAGGATCAAAGTTGGAGACACCAATAACAGCACCAAGAATAGCAAAAAGCACAACCCCACCAGACACAATGCTAAGCAAGAAGTTCTTAAGTGATGGTGACACACCATCAACAGCTTGTGCTACATCAGGCACAACCATTGTTGCTGTGATTAAACCTGCTGACAATCCTGCCACTGCCTTTTCTTTCATTGAAGAAGAACTAGAAGCTTTGATGACTACAAACTTATCGGTTGATTTTGATGTTGCAATTTGTTTTGATGGCCTAATTGGTAATGGCTTGAAAAATGATTCAACCACAATTGGTTGTTTGTTTTGGCTTGTGTAAGTTGGTGTCATTGCCATTGAGACTATTGAAGAAGTAGAAGCCATTATTATTGTTTTGCTTTCAATTTTGTTGTAACTTGTTCTCTACTTGTATACTTTTTGTGTGTTGTTGAGACCCATAAAGATATGAGAGGTGGAAAATGGGGCATTGGTGTCCTACGTGGGGATCCTTCACTTGCCTATGGTGGATAACCTTATCTCATTGCAATCCCTATCATGATTTTAAGTTTACCTTTGTATATATACACCATTAGACGGAGAGGTGGAGTCAGAATTTAAAATTTATGAGTTTAAGATTTTAGTTTGTTTTAAAATCTTTTCTTGGAGTTCACACTTTTTTTGCTCTAATAGTGATTCGAATCTACAATCTTGGAGTTGGAGATGAAGGATGGGTAAAAACTTACTCACACGGCAGTGGAGGATCTAGGATTTAGAGTTCATGGGTGCTCGTGAGGTTCCACACATATTGATGTATAAAGTTTTAAGGTTCGCTTGAAAACTAAATCACCTAGCTATCGTATTGGTTTCCTAGGTGCCTTTTGGAAGCTTTTACTAATTTTTATATTTTTTTATATAGTTATACCTAATCTGCGACGGATCTAACGGGTGCCGGAGCACCAAAGAAATGCATATAGGTCCGCTCCTAACGGGTGTTTACACAAATGATTGAAAGTTCAGATTCAAAGGCAAATACAAAGGATACTCACCACCAGAGCGACTTCCTCTTGTCAATTCTAACCTTTTTAAATTATTGAGTTCAAAATGAATGATTTGTACATACCGATGGAATTTCTTAAAACAAAATATAGAGTTAGGACCAACGTTACTAAGTTTGGCAGAATCCATGTCTCGAAGGCTAACTCCACTGCTGACCATCAGCGTAAAGAAATTTATACACTATCAAATCACTTAAAAGATATCTAAAAGTAGTGAAGCCTTCAAAAATGTGAAAATTTAAATCTTAATATTATTAGTCCCTCGATTATTGATAAACTATGATTTTGATTCGATTGAAGCATACACTTTTGGTCCATCTACCCCGTGAATCTTCTTATTGAACGAGAATAATATAGTTTAGGAAATAATGTAAATATAAAAAGGGTCAAAAGGTGCAATTAAAAAAAAGCGTCATCTATTTAATTAAATCCCCACATGTGTCATCTTATAATTTCGTTAAATGGACACTTGAGAAGAAAGCCAAAATTCTTCTCTTTTTATCTATCTTAAGGCTGCTACCGATTCCTTATCTGTTATCCTGACGTCCTGTATGCAGGGTTGTTCGGAAAGCCCAACAACTCCCATGCTTTCCGTTGGTCAACAACCAACTAACCCAGTCCTTTTTTTCACACAAGCTCGCATTTTTCGAGCAAGAAGCGGAATTACTTGAATTTCACATGGATCGTTTTCTTTCTGAAGTGACTACACTGACAGTCGGACTCCTTCTTTCGGGAGCTATTTTTGGGGCTTTTAAAGCAGGCCGACTTTTCGAACGAAGTACTATTGCGGAGAGTATACATGACTTCGTATACTTTCAAAGTAGATGGAGTGATCAAGCGGCCCTTCTTGCCTTTTTTTTGCTTAGTTGTAAGTAAGCGTTGGTAGGAGCGGCGGGATGATGATGAGTATATAAATCAATAAAGACCAAAAAAATTGGACGTCCAAGCAAAAAATAAAAATTGATATATATGGTGAAAAGGAATAGGAAGGTAATATATATATTCTAATAAATTAAAATTTACCTAAAGATACACAACCTACCAAAAGATAAGCTTAACGAAGTTGAAATCAAATAATCCATTTAACTTCTTGCTAAAAATGACAAAATAGAAGCTATAAAATCGACTTTGTTATAAAATTGACAGCAAATTTAGAAGTCAATTTTCAGAAACAATTTTATTGTCCATTATTTTGTCGTCTTCATTTGATTTCATGTTTCATCAAAGTTTATTTATTTAACCAGTCCACAGAAATATTCTTTCTTATACTCCTTTGATTCCACGGCTTCATAAATAAGTAATAATAATTCACTATTTTTTTTTCTTATATAAAAGTTAAAACATCAAATGGATAAAATTGAATTTCCTCCTTTAAGTTGGTCTATGCCGTTCAACTTACTGTAGGTGTGCACAAGTCGATACTTATAAAGTTGAACAAACAGACACGCACGTGTCTTACGAGACGTAATACAAATACAAATCAGTTGACACGTGTACACACGTAGGAAGCATACGTCTACTTGTTCAACTTTATACAAACTTAAGTACATACTTGTGTACAACAAAAGTTCGAAAATATAAATGTCAACCGAGGTCAAGTTGGAGTACACGCTTATGTATTTTGCCTAATTAATATAAGAGTTTAAGTTCTATTCATTAATGGTATAAAAAATTTTAAACAATCATATCATTCTTTGATTAGATAAGATGTAAGTCAAATCCATTTATGCACATAAACTACCACAAGCTTCAGAGGTCTTTCTTGCTATTCTAAACTCTGTTTAGTCAATCAGCATAACATAAATTGAAATTAAGGAGTTAATAGTATTTAATTTTCCATTGACAGTTCATTATTTCCCTCAACACTCCACCCCACCCCCACCCCCCACCCACCCCCACACAAATTTATTATACTATGTGCTTGGTTATATATATCACTAGTTGGTGAATCAAATCAATCCTCTTAACATTTGCTTCTCAAACTATCAGCTATGGCAGAAGCTCCTATGCCTTATACTCCTCCATCTTCTCCTCCAAAACTATCAAATTTACCCAGTTTGTACTGCGCTCTAATCATTATCGGAACAGCAGTTTTCCTGCTGGGCCTCTACAATTTCATCATCACTCGATGGTGCAACGTAGATAATGACACGAATCAGTCTCTTGAACAAAACTCTATCCAGGTTCCTAATAGCCTTAACGTGAACATAGTGTCCAGTTTCAGGTACACGAAGGAAGAACATGGAGGAATGCATCAGGAGAAGAACAATGAGTATGAATGTGCTGTGTGTTTATCAGTTTTTGAAGAAGGGGAGGAAGTGAAGGAGCTCCCCATATGCAAACATTCTTTTCATGCTTCTTGTATTGATATGTGGCTTCATTCTCACTTGGATTGCCCGTTATGTCGTTCTCCGGTGGAGCCACCTGTGCTTCACCGGAATAGTTTCACAAGGCAAGAGGAGAGTTCTCGAGATGGATTGATAGTCCAAGACAGCTCAGTTTAGTTTATTTTCATTTCATTTTTGTGTTATGAACACTCTTGTTTCTATGGAAGATTGGTTTTGTATGAGAAGTTCGTTGATGAGTATATCCCAGTGGGTGTGGTAATAAAGAGAGATGATGCATGGCCTAGTGGTCAATGAAGGTTGGTTGAAAATATGAGGTTTCATGTTCAAACTCTCAAAAGGCAAAAACACAAGTGACTTTCAAGATGTCGAAGCCTTGGTTGACAGAGTTATTGGTATTGGTATGGGGGTAGCTGTGCTAGTGGAAGATATCGTGTACCCTATGGAACTAGTCAAGATGCATGTAAGCTAACCCAAACACTACGGTTATGGAAAAGAAGAGAGATGATAGTTACAGGGAAATGCTTGGGATCTATAATGTGAAAATGATTACCTGTCTAGTGTTGTATATTCATACATAAATCTCAGGGACTTGTTACTAGGAGGCCTACTTATAATTTCCCATCCCCACTTCTATATCTTAATTTGTCAAGATATACACGCATATGTATATTCCTGAGCCGGGGTCTATCGGAAACAACCTCTCTACTTCATCTAAGGTTTGAGGTAGTGGTATGGACTGCGTACACTTTATTCCCTCCCCGCCCCCCTCCCGGACTCCACTTTGTGAGAATACACTGAGTATATTGTTGTTGTATACACGCATATGTATACATAATTTTTTCCAAAGTTAACGAGTGCACATGCACTCCCAAGCTCCATGTGGGTCCATCCCTCTATCTCTCATAAACTCAAGTTCATATATGGTTGTTTATTACCATATACTAAGGTGTGTTTCATTAACAAGCTAGCACTATGACAGCTTTAAACAACGGTATTTCATTGCACACTACATATGTTTAAACCATCCTTACACTCGAGTTTCAATCAAACGTCAAACCACATAAATAGCTCTGCCAAGAACTTCTTCAATCATCAGTGTTAACCATGTATTGTGCAATAACTAACAGATTCGAGAATAAACAGTAAGCATAGGGCATGCTATGTGTTGCAATGACAGACACAATGTCTGACCATGAATTCCAGAATTTTCACAAATATTACAAAGACCGTATAAAGTTTTCAATTTATTCTACAAACAATTTACATTTTCCTCAAATTATCTAACCTTGCTTGCAGATCACTGTCTATCCCTCCATCGTCATGGTCAGTTGCCTCAGCTTGTGCAACCTTACCTTTCGCTGCTGGAGCAGCCACCGCAGAAGAAGGAGCGTTGACAAGCTGCCATTAATTCAAGGACCATAAATAATTAGAGCATTGCATACATATCATATACATCCAAATAGGTGTAACAAAAGAGTGGTAAAATACCTCATTGTTGATATTAATCCCAATCTCATCAAGGACCTGGCTTACCAACTCTTCAGTTTCTTCTTCTTCCTCATCCCCTTCCAAAGCATCATCAATGGCATCTCCCATCACCTCACTCACCATTTCCATCTTTTCATTTTGCATCTCGAATTCTTGCATTATTCTCTGCAATGCAGGCAAGTTCATCTGCCTGTTCATCTGTCCCATTGCCTTAGTAACACCTTTCATCGCTTCACCCATTGCTTGTGTTGATTTCAAAGTCTGATACCAATAATAACATTTTGAGTATTTGAGAAAGAAAAAAAAAGAGTTAGGAAACAACTGAGTCTTCAAGACAACCAAATATATGCAACTGAAAGTTAACCATATTAGGAACTCTTAATCAATCATTCACACAGCATATTTTTTGTCGACCAATTTGCCAGTGCCTAGACATTCTGAATGAGGAGATCAAATCATTATCAGGACATGTATTTAGTCCCTTACAGCACCAAAAACAGAGGCAGATCCAGGATTTAATCCTTATGTGTGCAGTTGTCAAGATTCTTAGGATTGATCCCACTGTATTTTTAAAATTATGGGTTCATACCTACTATTTATTGCAATTTTAGTGTGTTTTTGCACAAAAAAATTTATGATTTGCGTCGAAAATAATGGGTTCAAATGAACCCAGTGCCACTACGTTGTCTCCGCCACGGACGGAGAAGCTTTCCAAATTTTTCATTAACTGGAGATGAGAACTTACTGTTGAGATTGCAGAGTTTACTCCAGAGAAAGGACAGGAAGAAAGCAAGGATACTGTTTTGCAAATATTAAGCTTTGTAAACAGCCGTTCCACGTAAAACAGCAGTTATATTCTCATTAAAGACGACACACTTTTCAAAAGCATAACAGCAGCAATAGCAGCAAGAAAAATCAACGATCATGGGAATGATAATGATGTCCAAAATTACCTGAATTCTGAGGGAGACGCCTTGAAGTTGGGACTTAAGCTTGTAAAATTTTTCAATCTGATGCCTTGTCCTGATAAGATCTTTTGCCATCACCTTCACAGCGCCCTAGAATCAAAAGAACTTCAGATCACAAATGGGTTTAAGTATTGTTGCTAATCTTAAATATCCTTGCACTATCTATAGCATAATACATTACTGAATTCAAGAAATGAAAGTGACAAAAGAGCTTAGTGCCTGACTTGATACACTTACACTAACTGCATACAGTAACTATTTGAGTATGACCATTACTTTTACTATACCGATAGGTTTTCCGTTCACCTAATAGATCCAAACTAAGTCTTAACTGTAAACATAAAAACTGGTGCCACATTATAAGCCTTCTTTAGCACTTTAGTTAAAGCAACTAGAATACTAACAACAAATAGGCTCCTCCATCATAGAATAACATACCTCTTAAAAAATCTCAGCATGTGTGTCACTGATTTGAAAAAGGAGAGGGGCAAATAAAAAAAGATACAAAAGTACTCTCTATTAAGTGGAGCTAAGATCCAGAGAGAAGACCTACCATCTGTCCTTGCTTTGCACTTTTCTTTATCTCTGCAATTAGTTTCTTCTCTTGTGTTTGTAACCCCTGTCTCTCCCTTTCTATTTCTCGGATAGACTTATCAAGCATACGCTTGTTTTCACGCAGGAGCTCTGCAAATGAAAATAAAAAACTAGAAATCAATGCAACGAAATCCTTTAGCAAGGGCTAATACCAATCACATCCCATCAAATTCCAAGGGAACATCGTAGAGCAGTATCATGCACTGGTTTATGTAAGAGATAAGGACAACACATATGCAAATTCCAACATTTAACTTAAGTAAATGCCCCCAAAAACCTCTCACAAAAAAAGGGGCAGCCGGTGCACTAAAGCTCCCGCTATGGGCAAGGTCTGGGGAAGAAGGGTCTGACCAGAAGGAGTTATTGTACGCAACCTTACCTTGCATTTCTTCCAGAGGCTGCTCCAAGGGTCGAACCCATGACCTCCTGGTCACATAGCAGCACCTTTATCAGTTACTCCAAGGCTCCCCTTCATACAAAGTCTGGTCATGATACAATCTAGACACTGGAATATGCATAACTAGGAATCATTTCGAGCACAATAATCTATTCTAAAGAATATACCATCTAAAGAACGCCAACCCTTAAAAAGACAGGACATTAAGGTGGCCAAAGCCAAACTCTTGCCATCACTCTAACAAAGTTCAAATTCTAAACATTCTAAACAAGTTTTTTCATTATCCCAAGTCCATGGAAGTAGTGGTGGATGTAGACAATGCAGTGTTTAGGGAAGCATGATAAGCATGATGAGAAAAAAAGTGACAAGGCTCTGAATCACGCATTACGCGAAGTGTGAAGGGATGTGAGCACATCATTGAAATGATGCAGTAAAGAAGAAGAAGGCGCAGTAGTGATAGTCACACAGTGAAGAAGAAGAAGTCATTGCAGTGATCAAAGTTAACCTTAGAAAATTGCAGCAGTGGTGAGTAGACTCCTTTTTTAAAAAAATTTAAAATTGATCCCATATATAAATCAATACGAAGTGATTCTTTTTTAATTTAAAATTGACACTAAAAATAAAATCTACATGATACGCTCGCATCAGCCACACGGAGCAACACGGAGCAAGAGGGGCTCGCATTGCTTTGTATCATCGAATTAAGCGACGATACAAGCGCATTCCAGAACACCGAGACTATGACTTGCAGCTTCACAATTATCTAGGCCGCCGCCCGGTCTCCAGCCGCCAACTCGGTCTCCAACAGCCGAAGCTCGGTCTTCAGCCGCAGCTCCATCTCAGCACCGGAATGCCCCGGAAGCCGGTCAACACTGGGATTGGTTTCCGGCTTGGTCTACAAGCGTAATCCGGTGACTTCTAACCTTTGTTATTTCGTTATTTCATATTTCATTTTATTTCATTATTTCATGTTTCATACTTCGTATTATGCTAGTAGTAGCCCCTGTACCTTGACTTGCGTGGGATTTGTGGATATTGCCTGTTGTCTGTTGTTGCTGTTGCTGTGGTCGTTTCTTGCACTGCTTTGGACTGGGTTATCGGCTGGGAATCTGTATTTGGGGCTGTGGGTGTTGAGTCCAGTGGTGTTTGCCCCCTAATTGAGTATAGCTTTGTTTCGAGAGTATTTCTTTGAATTTGTGCGAGCCTTGTATTTCTTGCTGCTGCTTTGATACTACCATCGTGTATATCTTTATATTTTCTTATACTTTCGTGTAGTTGTGGCTGTGGACGGTAATGGGTGGATAGGGTCATGACCGAGGGGGTTGGGGCGTGGGGTCGTGGTGGGGGCAGGGGATGAGGAGAGGGCGGGAGTGGGAGGGAGGCCAAGGTTTGGCCGCGGAGGGGGTAGTGGGGGGGTAGTGGAGGGCGCGTGGATAGTGACGGTAGGCTGAGGGTTGGGTCTTGGAATATAGGGACCCTTCAGGGTAAGTCCATAGAGCTTGTGAAGATTCTTAGGAAGAGGAGGATCAACATTGCGTGTGTTCAAGAGACCAAGTGGGTAGGGTCTAAGACTAGGGATGTGGATGGTTACAAGCTGTGGTACTCTCTGGGAGCGAGAGGCCTAGGAATGGAGTTGGCATCTTAGTAGATGAAGAGCTTAAGAGGTCAGGTAGTAGAGGTGAAGAGGATCAACGATAGGTTGATGACTATTAAGTTGGTCATTCGGGGGTTTACCCTGAACGTGTGTAGTGCTTATGCGCCGCAAGTGGGATCGGAGTGGGAGGAGAATATGCGGTTTTGGGAGGCTTTGGAGGAGGTGGTGAGAGGCGTGCCTAGTTCGGAGAAGATTGTTGTAGCAGGGGATTTCAACGGGCACATCAGGGCGTTACCGGGAGGCTTTGGTGATGTGCACGGTGGTTTTGGTTTTGGGGAGAGAAATAAAGAGGGGGCTACCCTATTGGAGTTTGCGAGGTCCTTTGGGCTGGTGGTGGTGAACTCGGGCTTCCCGAAGAAGGACGAGCACCTGATCACCTTTCGAAGCGCGATAGCCAGAACCCAGATTGACTTTTTGTTGCTTAGGAAAGGGGATAGGACATGTGTAAGGACTGTAAAGTCATCCTGAGTGAGAATCTTTCGACCCAGCATAGGCTCTTGGTTATAGATTTGGGTATAAAGAAGGATAGAAAGAGGAGTAGTAAGGAGTGTAGACCTAGAATTAAGTGGGGCGGCCTGACGCCAGTGAATGCGTAGGAGATAGGGGAGAGGTTGGCGGGAATGGGGGTGTGGGAGTATAGGGGGGACGTGGATAGTATGTGGGACAGGGCGGCAAGGTGCATCAGGGAGAATGCAAGTGAGGTGTTGGGTGTTTCTAGGGGCCGGGCCGGGCACCATCGGGGGTATTGGTGGTGGAATGAAGAGGTAGAGAAGAAAGTGGGGACCAAGAAAGGGGCGTATGCTAAGTTGGTGGAGAGTAAGGACGAAGAGGAGAAGCGGGTAAACAGGAAAGAGTACAAGCTAGCGAGGAAGGAGGCTAAGTCAGCAGTCACGGCAGCTAAGACGGCAGCTTTTGAGAGCTTGTATTACAGGGGAAAGGAGGGGAGAAAAAGTTGTTTAGACTCGCTAAGGCTAGGGAGAGAAAGGGTCGTGACCTCGATCAGGTGAGGTGCATTAAGGGGGAGGACGGTAGAGTGTTGGTGGAGGACGGCCACATTAAGAATAGATGACAGTCGTACTTTCATAGGCTCTTGAATGACGAAGGGTGTGTTAGGGGAACTGGAACACTCAGAGGAGTGTCGGGATTTTAGCTATTGTAGACGTTTTAAGGTAGAAGAGGTTAGACAGGCTGTTCGCAGGATGCGAAGGGGTAGGGCGACGGGACCGGATGAGATACCGGTGGAGTTTTGGAAGTTCGTTGGAGAGGCTGGTGTAAGGTGGTTGACTGGACTGTTTAATGAAATCTTCAGGACGGCAAAGATGCCCGAGGCTTGGAGGTGAAGTACCATGATACCTCTCTACAAGAATAAGGGGGACATTCAGAGTTGCAATAACTATAGGGGGATTAAGTTATTGAGTCACTCTATGAAGATCTGGGAGAGAGTGGTTGAGGTGAGGCTGAGACGGGTAGTGTCTATTTCGGAAAACCAGTTTGGATTTATGCCCGACCGCTCGACGACGGAGGCAATCCACCTGGTACGGAGGTTGGTGGAGCAGTATAGGGAAAGGAAGAAGGATCTGCACATGGTGTTTATCGACCTGGAGAAGGCTTACGACAAAGTCCCCAGAGAGGTGCTTTGGAGATGCTTGGAGGTGAGTGGAGTACCGCTGGCATATATCAAAGCAATTAAGGATATGTATGATGGGGCGAAAACCCAGGTGAGCACGGCGGGAGGAGACTCAGAGCATTTCACTGTCCTGACAGGATTGCATCAGGGATCTACTCTTAGTCCCTTTTTGTTTGCGTTAGTGATGGATGTGTTGACGCGGCGTATTCAAGGGGAGGTGCCGTGGTGTATGCTTTTTGCAGACGATGTAGTTCTGATAGATGAGACTCGAGGGGGTGTAAATGACAAATTAGAGGTGTGGAGGCAAACTCTTGAGTCTAAAGGTTCAGGGTGAGCAGAAGCAAGACAGAGTATGTGGAATGCAAGTTTAATGACGTGAGGCGGGAGAAGAAGGTAGTAGTGAAGCTGGAAGCACAGGAGGTATGTAAGAGGGATAGTTTCAAGTATCTTGGGTCCGTGATTCAGAGTAACGGTGAGATTGACGAGGATATCTCGCACCGTATTGGGGCGGGATAGATGAAGTGGAAGCTCGCGTCGGGGGGCTGTGTGATAAGAAGGTGCCGCCCAAGCTTAAAGGCAAATTCTACAGGGTGGTAATCCGTCCGGCCTTGTTGTATGGAGCGGAGTGTTGGCCAGTTAAGAACTCCCACATCCAAAAAATGAAGGTGGCAGAAATGCGGATGTTGCGCTGGATGTGTGGGCTGACTAGAGGGGATAGAGTTCGGAATGAGACTATCCGGGAGAAGGTTGGTGTGACTTCAGTGGAGTGCAAAATGCGGGAAGCCCGATTGAGATGGTTCGGACACGTGAAGAGGAGGGGCATGGATGCCCCGGTCCGTAGGTGTGAGAGGCTAGCGCTGGATGGTTTTAGGCGGGGTAGGGGTAGGCCGAAGAAGTACTGGGGTGAGGTGATTAGGCAGGACATGGAGCAGTTACAGCTCACCGAGGACATGACCCTAGATAGGAAGGTCTGGAGGACGCGAATTAGGGCAGAGTACTAGGGCCAGTTTGGGTCGCTAGTGTAGGGAATTACTTGGTGGGGGTTTTATTCCTGTTATGATTCCGTGTTCCGTGTTCCATGTTTTATTACGAATCTGTGTGCTTTCCTCTGCTTTCCTTTGTTTTATATTACTTATGGGTGCCGTATTTATGTTATGTAATCTGCTTCTGTGCTTTACTAGGTGTTTGTGTGGTATCTCGTGCCTTGAGCCGGGGGTCTATCGAAAACAGTCTTTCTACTTCTTTAGAGGTAGAGTTATGGACTACGTACATCTTACCCCCCAAACCCCACTAGGTGGGAATACACTGGGTTTGTTGTTGTTGTTGTTGTTTTGATCATACCATGTATAAATAATAAGAAATTCAGTAAATATCTACAAATGGTTTAACTTTTCACCCACAAATTATTGTAAGCTCCCTCCGTCCCAATTTATATGGCACTTTAGTTTTCAAATATCGAGATTCAAACAAGCCTCACTTTGACCGTAACCATAATATATTTTGAATCATCAATTACTATAACTTATACTACTTTTGGTAAGTATTTTTCTAATACATGCCCGAATTCACGATCAAAACTAAATTATTTTCACTCTCAAAATTCGAAATCGTGCCACATAATTTAGGACAGTGAGAGTGATATTAATTTGAGTTTGTTATATGAACTCATAAATCCACCTCCACAACTCGTGCATCATTTGAATTCACTAAACAAAAGCTTCAAAAAAGGCTATGTAAAACTTAAAATTCACATCAGATAGAGATTCAACAATACTACTAGCTAGCTGCGTAAAGTCAAAAACTTATCAATTTCACCAAAAAATTTCCTTTGCTCCTTATGCTCAATTCACACAGATCGCCAAAAAATACACATCACAAAACAGTAATTTTTCAATCACAATAAATTCATCAAAATATCAGTAAAAAACACACATCACAAAAACATTAATTTTTCAAATCGCAATAAAAATTCATCAAAATATCAGCAAAAAACACACATCACAAAACAGTAATTTTTCAAATCGCAATAAATTCATCAAAATATCAGTAAAAAATACACATCACAAAACATTAATTTTTCAAATCACAATATATATTCATCGAAATAACAGGAAAAAAAAATCACAATCAATTCAATTATGAATAAAAACGAACCTGCGGGAGTTTTTTTCTTGCCGAATAAAAAACTCATGTTGATCGATTAATTATGGATTATTCTTCGATTGAATTTTTGTACGGAATAATATATTTGATTTTGATCTACTATTCAAAGGGGAAAGTTTGGGGGTTTTGGGATTATAAGGAAGAGTCTTTGTTCTTACGCAGTACGCGGCAAGAGAGGTTACCGAATCTAATTCTACAACACGGTGAAGTTGGTAGTATTATTGACGATATTTGGGGAAAATGTTGAATATATATATATATATATATTTGTGTTTAGGCGAAATTTTTAGTTACGTACTCTAAATTTAAATTTTGTGGGGATCTTATAATCCTAGTAGACTATTTTTTTAATTGTATTTAACTAATATATTTACTCGTTATCAAATACTTCCTCTGTTTCACAATAAATGAATTATTGAATTTTGACACACAGATTAAGAAAAAAATATTAAAGACATAAATTTAATACAACTTTTCATTTTTACCCAAAAAAAAAACAGATCTTGTAATACTTTTTCAAAAGTTAATTGATTGTCAAATCATAAGGGTAAATTTGAAAAAAATTTAATGATTCATTTATTTTGAAACACCAATAAATACGCCAACAATTCACTTATTCCAAAACGGAGAGAGTATTTTTTCTTACACCTCAATGAGCATGAAATATATGCAGTAATTCAAGTGTCAATTGTCGTATTTAACTAGTATATACTTGCCCCTTATCAAATATTTTTCTTACGCGCTTAATGTGCGTGAAATATACGTGGTGGTTCAAGTATCAAATATATGTCAGTTTAAATACAATAAAAAATAGTTTAGGAGGTCATAGGACCTCTGTAAAGTTCAGGATGCGTTACTGCAAATTTCATCAAAGTATAGATATTTTTCACATTTTTTTCAGGATATTTTGGATTATGTTTTTATTTTATTTTGAGATACTTATTTGATCATGAAAATTAAAAATGTGTTTTAAAATATGTGGTTTCATAATTTTTTATTTTTTGACACAATCTTGAATAGAAAGTTGTGGAGAAAACAAATTAGGATAGAAGGTTAGTATTATTTCAGAATATCGTATCGTTTATTATATCACTTGATGAATCTTGTTTATGATATTATTGAATGTGGTTATTTCTATTGTATGTTGTCATTTTACTATTCCTTATCTAGATGTTCCATTTTGAGTCGCGAAGCTATCAGAAACGATACGCACTGTGTACACTTATCTTTTCCAAATCCCACTAGATGGGAATATATGATTACGTTGTTGTAGTTGTTGTTTTTCTATCTTTATTGTCGTTGTTTTTCTACCACTTTATAAAAAATAAATTTAAAATATTTTTGAAAATACAAGGGCCAAACACAATTTCAATGCTATTTTCGATTTCAAAATTATCAAATAAAATGAATACGTATTTGATTTTCATGTAGTCCCAAAAGAAGGAAGTTTCCTGTTTTAGATTGGGCCTTGGATATGTGGGCCTTGATAATGAAATGCACAAATATCTATTTTTGAGGAGTGGAAGAAAAGTTACACATTTGAGTATATATGAAAAATATACATTGTTATGTATCAAATATATATAAAAAAAAATTGTGTATATGTTATGCTTTTATTTTTCATGAAAGGCTAGTGAAATTCAATGACAAAATATTTGTATTCTGAGATCTGACATCTGAGGATTAGTTGATATTTCCCAATCACTAAGGAGAAAATACGTTGGGTTAGCATTTTATAATATTAATCTCTATTATATTAAAAGTGTGAAACCCCTTATAATTGACGTTTATCCTTTTTACCCTTCATTAAAAGTCTTTTCTTTAAACAAAATCGTATTTTCACTTTTTTTCTTTATTTTATTAAATTAAAGAATTCTAAAATATATGGAAAGAATCTTAATAAATAAAACAAATTAATAAATACGAGGGCTTAAATTTTTTTGATTATTCTCCTTTTGCTAGATTTCTTAAATCTTATTTCTCCTCGTGCCAAAACAATATTTGTCGTAAGAAAAATGACAACGTCAAAAATAATCATGATTATAAGAAAAAATGTTTCGGGAATATAAATATATGATTCCACCGAATCTTTATGTAACACAATTCAATAGGCTTGATATTGTTATGAAAATTATCAATTAGTATAATTAAAAGGAACCTAGAGTATTTATAGCTAATTTTATAGAGAACCTACCTAATCTCTATCATAATCTATATTTATAATCTATAAACTATAATCTATAATCTATATCTATATTTATATCTATGTCTATAATCTATAATCTATTAAAAGTGTAAAGATTATTAGAAAAGTTATTTAAACTTTTTACCCTTCATTAAAAGTCTCCGCTTTTGATAAAATCGTATTTTCACTATTTTTATTTTAATTAATTATTTAATTAGATTTATAATATTAACTGAACTCCTAAAATATATAAAAAGAAATATATTTGAATTAAGGACTCCTAAAAAATATTGAAAAAAGTTCTTTTACATCTTTGTTTATTGAAGTAAACTTTTGAAAACTTTCTATACATATACAATGCACCTTTTATTTTCAATCTAAAAATAAAATTTTAAAATAATATAGTTTGGTAAGATATTGATTTTAAGCAATTCAATTTAAAAGTATTTTATTATAAAAGGAAAAAGAAGTACGAAACGAAAAAGTATATCTATATGTTTTAATGGATACAAATAGTTTGAAATGTTTTTAAAATAGGACTGTATTAAACAAATACTTTTATAAATATTGAGATACACGTTAAATTAGAGAAGAAATCGATTTACTTATTCAAAAAATATGATTGATACTCATTTAACTTGATTCGATTGCATGTCTAGATTGATAGATGCTTAATAATAGAATTCAACGTGTGTGCATATATATCTTCTTTATTTTCATTTAAGTAATTTACATGTGGTAGATGAATATCGGTCTGCTTTGCGGAATTTTTTTAGGTAAAGGTTAGGTTTAATTGTATTGTTTTTATATCTCTATTTTGAGAATTTTTTTGGTGTAACAGTTAAGTTTAGTTGTATTCTTTTGATATCTCTATTAACGTATTATTTTGTTATAATTTACAAATGGTAGATGAGTGTCAGAAGACTTTGAATTTTTTTTTTGTAAATGTTGGACTTAATTATATTATTTTGATGTCTCTATCATCATATTTTTTTGTTGCAGTTTACAGGTGGCAGATGAATGTCGATCGACTTTGACAATTTTTTTGGTAAAGGTTAGATTTAATTAAATAAATTCTTCAAAAAATATTGCATTTAATTATTGTATTCATCTTCATTATTTAAACAAATATCCTATTTAGTATAACGTTTGAACTCAATAAAGTGAGGTACATGCACGAGGTGTGTACACCTAAACTAGCTAAAAGAAAATAGAGAGGGTTCAAAGAAGTCCTAAAATATACAAAAATAAAAAAAATTCATAATATTTAGTAATTTTAAATCAATTAGAATTTTATATGAATTTTATTTTTTTATAATTCTATCTAAGTGATATGAATCAAAACTTGAAACAAATTATTCTTTGCTTCTACTTTTCTTCTTATTTTAGTTCTTTAAGTCACCTTCGCGCTTTCATTATCATCTTTCTGTAGCTTTAAAGATCATATGAGTTAGAATGATAATGAATTTTTCTGTTTTGATAATTTATCGTGTTTCTCTTTCAGTTCAAAATTTTGGATCGAACAATTGGACAAAATAAGCATGTTGTCGCTGAATGATGTAGCCAAAAATTCAAAGGTCTATTTCTTTCTATTTTTTTTCTTTGATTAAATGTGACTTAGTTTTGACTATGTTTTTTTTTTTTTTTTTGTAGAGTTTTGACTATGTTATTTAATACTAATAATTTAATTTACTATTCGCTGGTGTTGTAGTTGAATCTTCAATTAAACTTATTTATTGAATTTGAAATAAGCTTATTGTTAAGTGTTGAATCTTGATATGCAAAACTTTTATTTGAATGAAGGATCAATAAATTAACTTGGTCTTGTGCTTTAGGTTTCTCTGTCCTTCTGAGAGATTTTGCTAGGATCAAGTTTGAGTATTGTTCTCCAGAAAATAACGAGAAATTTAGTTGCAGCCATCTGAAATTGAGAAGGTATTAAGAGTAATAATAACAATTTCTTCATCTTGAATGTGCCCAAGTTCTCTAGAAATATTTTTTCAAGTATTTTAGGACAACTAATGACAGCTAATATTTTTTGCATTAATTTAAGAATTCTAAATCAATTAAATTTGATTATAAGAAATCTGAAATATCTAAAAATAACTATAAAAGCGTTAGAATACATAATTTAAGAAATATCAAATTTTTTAAAAGTTTTAAATACGTAATAAGAATGTAATCAATGATTTTGTTAAAAATTAACTTTAAAAACAAAGAAGGATATTAAATATATAAATAAATAACTGTGCCACAAATATAATTCAAATTAATGCGTCTCTCAATCTCTGGCAGCAAAAGAAAGAGGTGTTGTATGACAAACGTAAAAGTGACGATCCATCAACCACTTGAAATTTATGGTGGTAGATTTAGGTAAAATATATATGTGTTTATACTAAAATATATGTTTATGTTTATATTATTATATTAAAGTGTGAAGAATTTTTGAAAAGTAATTTAAACTTTATTAAAAATCTTCGTAATAAATAAAATTATTTAATTTTAAATAATCAATCATTACACGTACAAGTCACGTGCCATTAGACTAGTTGTATGTAATAGTAGTATGCACTATATTTGCATTGGAACTCCTTATTCGTTGCCACATAGTGTAGCAGCAAATTCTCAACCATTTGTTACCTTTATGTGCAATTTAGTAGCACATTAATTTATGACAATAAGTATATATAATAAGCCAAAGACATGATCTTTTGGTGGCTACACTTTTCTTTGCAGGTTAGTGGGTTTTAGGCAAAGATGTCAATATGGGTCGGTCTAGCCCATTCGGGCTAGTTCACACGAATTTTGAGTTTGACGAGTTAGGTTAAGTTGGCATGCTTTCAACATTACTCTATGGACTGCGGGCCTTGCGGGCCAGCCTATTTTTTAAAAAATAAATATTTTATAATTTAATTTTAGAATGCTAATAAACATAAATATTACCAAACAATATTACATAGTGTTAATACTTGTTAATCAAATCTCCAACACCTTAAAAAATACTCCTAATAATGAAATTAAATAACTTTTGACGTGATATTCTTCAAACCAAATAAAAATACTAATAAGCGATCTAAATAGTTGCATGTATTTGACTTACGGGCTGACCCACGGGCTAAACCAAACCACATTGCTCAAACCTCACAGGCCACGGGTTTATCCGGACCGAGCTAAAAACCTCTGTTCTTAAATGGGCTGCAAAAACTGAAGCCCAACTCCATTAAATTACAGATTGGGTCGGACCTGCCCAATGAGCCTGATCCATATTGACGACTCTAGTTTTAGAAACATGAATGTGCAATTATTTTGTGTAACTCCTATAAACCTATAACTCATTGTTCATCCCTTTATGTCTTATAACTCATGTAACATATGCAACCTCAAAATTATTCATCTACCTCACTAAATATTCATTACTCCCTCATTTACTAGATGAAAGAACACTACGCCTATATAAATGGTGTAGTCTTCTTTGTGTTGATGAACATATGAAAAGATGTGAGTTGTAGTACATTGTGATGTACGAGAAAATATATATGATAAGTGTGAAAAAGATTATAGTGTGTAGTAATTAAAGAGAGAGTTGAGACAAAGAAAATATTTAAGTCTTTAACTATATTTACTATACAAAAGAGAGTAATTATATTAGTGAAAGAAAGAGTTGAGACAAATAAAATATTTTAAGTCTTTAACTATATTCACTATACAAAGAGAGTAAATATATGTTGAAAGAAAATATTCTTATGGTGGAGTTTTGGACTCTTCAACTAATTCGGAATTGTTTGAGTTGCACATCATTGATGAGTTGTTGTATCTTGGAAGGGACAAGTCATGAGATATACTGTTGGATCGGTGTAAATTATGCCGCAATGGGCTTGAATCTTCTAAAAGAGAGCGAGATATCCGCACCTCAACCAAGAAGAAGATTATTTATTTTCTTCATTTTATAATTTCAACTGTAATAATTATTGTAATTATGATATATTACACCAACAATCAATATTAATAATTAATGTAATCATAATCATAATCACTACCAAGTATAAAATATGCATGGCTACTCCTAAATACATAATTTTAAAAAATGTCGAATAAAATCTTAAAATTACATATATTTTATTCAAATATTCAACTTGAATAAAATGCAGATTAGATTTGAAACATACACACATAATATAATCAAAATGGTACTATCCAAATTTTCCAAAAGAGTCATCTTAAAATATAGTAGCTATGATGTTTCTATCCGACATTGCAATATTTGAATGATTGAAAAGCTTCTATTTTTCAATGCTACCAAGTAGGTCATATTTTTCTTATCCTCTGATAACTTTTGGCATGATACACAAATTTATATGTTTTTCATGCTAGTAGGTAATAAGTCCTAAGTAAAATCATGTTACATTTATCGGAAAAAGAATCTCTGACTTCATCATCGATTCTAATAACATCATTGTTTTCGTCATAATATTCTTGTTCAATGCAATATCAAGTTCATTAGGTAGCAAAAATACAAAAATTTTATGGTAAAAATATTAGTAAAGATATTTCAATATAAATTTAGCATGTCGACATCTTCGGTTATGGTAGAAGTTGTAACTGATTTTTTTTTAACGTAAAATTGTTTTATATCAAAAATATAATTGTAATCTAATTTAAAGATTAAAGGATAGTCAAGTTAAGGGTAGGAAGTTGTAGTATGAAGATCTGTCTTTCATTTAACATAGTAATCTTTCATTAAAGTTGGAGATAAACATTCAATACCCCTCGAATTATGATCAAGTTGTTACGACACACTTCAACTTCATCAAAGTTCTATTACTTTTCTGAACTCAATTTTTGCATATTTTGTCTCTCTTTTGTACTGACGTGGCATCTTTATTGCATAAAATAGGGTTCACGTGAAAAGTGTTATGTCAGCTAAAAAGGGTAACAAAAGATGTCACGTCAGCTAGAATGGATAACAAAAATGCACTAAAATTTAGTTCGGGGTAATAGGACCTCCGTAAAGTTACAGTGTGTTGTACAAAATTTGGTCATAATTCAGTTGGATACTAGATGCTTTACTCATAAAGTTAGGATCCTAATCATTGTTCTTAATCTATTTAGGGTGGTGTAATTAATATAATATGGTATTACAATTGAAAATAAAATGAACAATAAATAAATAACATTCTTCAGGCGCTGAGGTGCAGATCTCTTCCTTTTTTAAGGAGATTTAAATTTACTATAACATGATCTATACCAATTTAGCAGTTTCACTCTTGCTTGTCCCTTTCAGGAGCAACGTCGTCCTACAACTCATACAACTTCGAATTAGTTGAACAGTTCGCATATTCCTTCAACATATAATTACTCTTTGTTGTATAATGAATATAATTAGAGATTTAAAATATTTTTTTTGCCTCAATCATCTCTTTTTTTTTTTTTGGTTTCCCAAGGTATTCCCACAGCCGGCAGCTGTGAGACTAATTCTTCGTTCCTCTGTCAGCGTACTAAGCAATAGGAAACTGACCACAAAATTTGCTCCATTCACCAGAGACGAGGACGCCTCAATCATCTCCTTCACTATACTAACAACACATAATATTTCTCATCCACTTCACATCTCATGATATACTATTTTTTGTCTGCTAAACACAGAAGAAAAAACCCTTTATATAAATAAATATAGTATTCGTCTATCTAGTAAACGAAAAATAGTGAGATCGATATTAACTAGGTAGATCATGTAGCCTAGAGGTTACATAAATTACATAAATTGATTTGAACAATTTTTATTTAAATCAATCAAATATGAGAAAATTGAAAAATTCTATCTAACAAGCACACTCTACATGTAAAATAAAAAAATTTATTTTTAAAAAACATTAGAAAAAAACTAAAGATAAATTGATAAAGAAGTAAAAAATTATTGGATTGACACAATAAAAGTGAATAAATACAAAGTCTTTTGGTTAGATCTTTTCTCATTATTGATGAGTCATGACCCTTAATTTTCAAATTAAAGTGAAAGAGAACCCACTAAAAATAATTCAAATTCTAAATCTTATAGTACTAAAAATCTTTTTATTTTATATCATGTCAAATGAAAGTGACAAAAATATTTTTTGTTATGTTTTCGTAGTAAAAATTCTAACTCCACTATTCTCCAATTGGTTACTTTTATGAGTTTCATTAGATTGTTGAATTAATATACTTCACTAATAATAATAGAGACAAAATTTAATCAAGCTAAATTTTGCGGCTATATTGTAATTTATTTTTGTATCTGTGAAAAAGATCAGTTAATCGGTACATGTGCAGAATTGATTAGTTGTCCAATCAAATTAATTTGAAACTTTACGCGTTTTTTCAATCCTTTACTCTAAAAACAACAATGAAAAACTTTACCTACCTATGTCACCATAGATTTAAAATCCTGCATTCGCCTTTGATCTTTCGATGTCATCCAATGATGGGCACATTTTCTTTGGAAAATTATCCTTCTAAGATTTGCTTATGGCCGTAAAATGACACATTTATGGTGAAAGCAAATTATTGAAATAAAAATTTCTTCCAAAAAAAAAAAAATGTAATACAGGAAGAAAGGATATGAGATAAATAATAGAGGAAAAAACTATACAAATCTAAAAGTCTTGAAGATGGCATACATCAAGCAACTATTGTTTGAACCCTACCCGGTGATGCGAATCCGAATTAATCGAATTCTAATGTAGGTATCGAACAACGAATGAGAAATAAATTAAAAGAAAAAACATTGTTTGAGCTAAATCTGTACATGTGCATATAGGACCACTATATCTTCCAAGAATGGTTTTGCAGAAGCACCTACACTCTTCATCGATGTTGTTTTTTGATGGGGAGTCCGAGAGATAACTATCAAGATTCTGGACTATTCAGACGCATAGATCATGAAATGGTTCATACATGTTTGTTCTAGAGATTGAGAATGTTATGTTTAGGGGCGGAGCCATCTTTGGTTTAGGGGGTTTATCTGAATCCCTTTTGATGAAAAATTATATTATTTAGATATGATTAAAATAATTTTTATGTATATATAGTAGAGGTTGATCCCCTTCGACTCGTTCTATGTTCACTTTTTAAATTTTTGAACCTCCTTGATAGTAATTCTGTCTCTGCCATTGGTTATGTTAGACAGTTAAAGGCAAATTATCTACAAAATATTTTCAGAAGAATTAATTAACAAACATACTGTCAAACAAATAAAAAAGGCATAATACACAAACTTGGCATCAACTAGCAAGTAAACAGTTCAATTTTGAGTTTGCACATCTATACAACTTCAAAACATATGTGTCACGTTAGCATCAAGTGTTCACTAGAGAGATGGAACGAGTTGGAATTTTTAGTTTCCTGTTGAGATCAAGTTGCAGTGACAAGATGTACACTCTCAAAGTTGGAGTTCTTACTTGCCAGTTGAGAACAGATTTGAGTGTTTGTCCCAGTGGTGCCAAGGATAGCTGTTATATTTAATTTAGATTTGGTAACGTAGACTTCTAGTAAGAAGTCACTTGACCAATATGATTTTGCAAAACCATTATTATAAAATAATGAAATGAATGAACCAATCTATTATGGTAATGTCATAAATGAATTCAAACTTTTAAAGTCGGTGATATAGATGAGCCAAACTTATAACAGACGGCATAAATAAGTCATTTCTAATAATTTGATAGCATATTTAAGTCTTTTTCCATAATGTGAATAGTTAACGTATGAAATTCGTGATAATTAAAATGTGTTTATTTTCTTAATAAACAATCTTTCTAACACAATTATTTTCACTTCTTTTTTTTTTTTTAAAAAGAGATATCTCCAAAAACATTCTCAACCACATATTTGTTTCTTTTTCCTTTATTCCTTTAAGATAAGAGACCTTGACTTTAATCATTCAGTACATTTTAGCACTTGCGTCTCTCTTGATTTTGGTTTCTTATACAATCAAAAATATCTCTGCAGAGATTATTTTATTTTGCTTCAACTTGAAGATCAAAGGTAAATATTCAATTTTATTATACTTTTTTATTTGTATTTGATAAGAAATTGATTTATTTCAACTTTTTTTAATTTTTATAAAAAAAATTCATATTCTTCGAATATATACATTTCCATGTTATTAATGAATCTTATTTTTTATTGTATTTACTG
>NC_061119.1:217337129-217353513 GCF_002878395.1 Capsicum annuum
TTTTTCATTTCTAGTGATTTAGCTAATTCCTAGGCATTGATGAACAGAAAGTTAAGAGGAATGCTTGTTCTACACGGTCTGTTTTACAAATTCCGTTGTATCAATAATGCTTATTTTTGAAAGTAATCTTTGTTTAGTTATTATTACTTATTTGATTTGTTAATTGTGTTTCCTACGTGCAAATGGGAGAAGAAGAGGTAGTAGATATGATCATAAACGGTATGAAGATTTTTCCCAAGGTGTGATGGCTTTTCTAGTATGCTTATCATTGTAATAGGTTGATTTATCAAAGAAAATGCGAGCGTGTTATCCAGACAAAGGAGTAACAAGGTTATTCGGTTCTTTTATGGTTCATATTACGGATTGGGTTCATCCCTGTAGTAATCGAATGAATTGAGTTGTCAACATGAAAGCGTAAGAACTCTTCAAGCGTTCGACTCTCTACTTAGAAAAATTGTGTTTTGATGAACCTAAACTTTTCCGTTTTCGTGTTGTGTAGGACTGTGGAGGTGTGGTTGCTGCTTTATCAGAAAAAATGGCGGACGCTCCAAGAGTTGCTAGACGTATGGACTTGAATCAAAACGTTACACAAAATGTTGACCGTAAGGTTGGTGAGGGGACAAGTCTGTCGATAGAGAGTAACGGGAGCTTGCGAATGAGCAATGCTGGAGGATCCATGGCAATGTCCTTAGTTAACAGCAGTGTTGGATCTAATAATTCACGCACTCTTATTTTAAACTGCCAGGGCAATCACGCGTTTGATAACGCTTCTGTTGCTGCTAGCGTAATCAGGGGAGGAGTTTCTAATTGGTTGAGTGGTGATGCCCTCGCTCAAGCATTGACTGATCCTCAGTTCCCCACGATTGGACTTGGGATTAACGATGAGTGGACGATTGACTTGGAGAAGCTTACCGTGGGAGAATCGTTTGCTCAAGGATCTTTTGGGAAAATCGATACGGGAACTTATAACGGTGAAGATGTTGCAATCAAGCTTCTAGAGAGACCAGAACATGATCCTGAGAGGGCTGACTTTATGGAGAAGCAATTTCAGAAGGAGATCACGATGTTAGCAACTTTGAAGCATCCAAATATAGTACGATTTATTGGTGCATGCCGTAAATCCATGGTGTGGTGTATTGTCACTGAATATGCTAGAGGGGGATCAGTGCGTCAGTTCCTCTCGAGTCGGCAAAACCGAGCTGTGCCATTGAAGTTAGCAGTTAAGCAGGCCTTGGATGTGGCGAGGGGGATGGAATATGTACATAGCCAGCATCTGATTCACCGCGATCTGAAATCTGACAATCTACTGATTGCTGCTGACAAGTCGATCAAAATTGCAGATTTCGGTGTTGCTCGCATTGAAGTGCTGAATGAAGAAATGACACCAGAAACTGGAACTTACCGCTGGATGGCTCCGTAAGCATCTAGACTCTTTAGCAGCCTCGTTAAATATGGTGTCTTTATCCAGTTTAGGCTTATTGTCAAGTCCTATAAGAGAGCTCTTAAGCTTTTTAGCTTCTATTTCTGTGTTACTTCTGTATTTTATCTCTTTTTTAAAGCTGCTTTGTATGCAATATGCATTGCTTGAGCCACGCGTCTTCCAGAAACAGCCTCTCTACCTCCACGAGATAGGGGTAATGTCCGTGTACTTGTGGGATGCATAAGGAGAAATCATTGCAAACAGTGTTATTCTCATTCCAGCACGATATTTTAGAAATATTGTAGCATGCAGGATCGCTTTTTTGGAAGAAAAAAATTAGAACCAAAGTGAAAAGCATGGAGGTTGATCGGTTCAAGACCTGTATATCCTTTTGATGGGACCTCATTGATTGTGATTATATTTTCTATTGTATACGTGCAGTTGCTAAGAGGGAGAAATTGTTCCGTCCAGTTACTATTTTAACTTAGTTATGTGCCTGTTAATGAAGGTGAAAGAGTTGATCGACTTTGTTTTCTCTTTCAATTTCTTTCCCTCCTTTTCCTTCTTGTCCATGACTCGTAACTTGATTCAATTTAGTCACATCCAAAGACGTGGTTTAGTTGTCAACGAAGTATGTGCAAACCTT
Source organism: Capsicum annuum (assembly GCF_002878395.1). NCBI lineage: Eukaryota > Viridiplantae > Streptophyta > Magnoliopsida > Solanales > Solanaceae > Capsicum > Capsicum annuum. The sequence continues at coordinate 217,339,196 of NC_061119.1, forward strand.
GGAGTTTAGGGTCCAATCACACCAGAGACTAAAAACACTTAAGTGATTTCTTCCCATATGATGCCTAAACCTTAAACGTCGGTGTTGTGATGTTAACCTTCCATCGTCATCTTTAGCATCGCCTCTTTCTTCAGAGCAGTGAGGCTCTTCTGGAATGTTGTATAGGCAAGGTATCTCTCTCTTCATGGGATGACATACTTCCACCGAGTCACATAGGTTCGTTGCTACTGGAGAAGCTTGAAAAGGGCAAGGAAATGACAAATTTTATTTACCACTCTACACATGTCTCGTTTAGAGTGGAAGCTGGTCGCAGAATGAAAGTTTTTTAGTCGTTAGTAGCTGGATGGAATTCCTGTTTGCTTGGCTCATGCCAACTTTCTTAAAGCTAAAGTACTGTTTTAGGACATGTTATTGGACATACACTGGTGTTTCTGTAACATGTAGGCCGATTTTTAAGTTTGTGAAAGTGGAAGTCATTGCTCCGTTGGAGGACTGAGGATGGCAAAGCAGACATATCTATCTATTCATGTCTGTTTTTCGAGGAATCGGTTCTTCTTCTGTTAATAATCACTCTGGGCTGTCAAAATGGTGTGGCTGGTGCTGGTAGTTATCAACTAAGGAACTTTACCATTTATTTGGATTCGTTCTCCGGGATGAAGATGATAAGTTCTACATTGTGGTGGAAATTTTGGTCTTTGCATTGATTGTGCTCCATTCCACGACTAGATGGGAGAATGATTTAGTTTGACGCGCAAGTTTCTTACAAGGCGGCAAGAGGGAATGCTTCATGTATTGTGATAATAAGAGTGTGATAGACTTTGCTCCAAGACTAGTTCGTTCTCCTTCATAATTTGAGAAGAAGCAAGTAAAGAGGAGATTGGGAACCTAGTTGTGCTATTAGCAAGTACTTCTATTCTTTTCCTTTTAGGCATTTTTCACTATGAACCTGGTGATGTGATTAAAAAAATCCAAAGGTGTTACGAAAATCATGGGAGACTTTTGTACAAATCTCGTATGAGGCTCAAAAGCGCTAGGTGATTTCTTCCCATCTCCATGAGTTTGGTGGATGAAATTACGTGATACTTGTGGTAGTGGGGTATTGCAAGTATCTCGTAACATCATCGTCATCATGCCGTAGGCAAAGGCTTGGTATTTAAGTGTAGAAAGGTAGAGGGGCGGACTCATTATTGACTGAGTTTCAAGCCATGCGTTAGTTATGTTCGAGGATTTCTCGATTATCAAAAAGAAAAAGGTAAATAAGTAACACTTTTACGCCTTTCAACTTGTTGATGCAGTTGTTGTAATTGTTAATATTTAAGCGAACAATTAATGGATTTTATGGATTAAGGTCCCCAGACCTCACTTTATGGGAATATACTGGGTATGTTGTCGTTGTTATTTATAAGGTAAGGTCAATGATTCAATTCAGTGTTCAACAAGCTCATTACACTGTATCGCAATACACCTCTTTTAGTATCTCGCTAGCTCCGAGATGGAAAGAAGTTAATTCTTATCCGGGTGTTTCCGGAAGGAATTTCAGGAGCGCCTTATGGAAACTAGACTCGACAATGATAAAGTCAATCTCCCCTGAGTTACTACATAGATTGTTCCATCATAAGACCATCTCAATCTCTGCAGAAACGTAGACGTGGAATAGTTGTCCCCCTAAGTTGCTCGAACTCTTCGAAAGTGTCATGGCGTGCATGTTGGATCCTTCAAAAGTAGTGCATTTTCGAAAGATCCGACACGGGTGTGGCAACATACTTGGAGAGTCAGCAACCTAGGTTGGCCCAATCTTCTCATGACTCTAAAGTCATTTTTTGGAACATTTGATCATTCCTTACGGAGAGATCTCTTTTTAAAAGGGTATAAAGCGACAAGTTAATGTTTCTAGAATCCACAACGATTTTGCGGGTTCTCCATTGAGTTGCTACATAGACTTGTTCCATCCATAAGATCATCTTACTCTCTAAAATCTTCTCATGACCATAAATCATTTTATGTAACCGCTGAGCGTTCTTTTTGGAGAGGTCTTTTTAAAAAGCAAGAAGTGATTCATGGAGTTTGAAGTGAAAAGCTAGGAGTGAAGCATAAAAGTTATGGGAAAGTAAAGAAGAAGTACCAAACACATGCAAATTTAGTAATCTTCTCATGAACCTATGAACCTGAATCATTTGTTCAAACCTCCAATTATTAAGAGTAGTGTTTCTAGAAGCGAGAAATGCAAAAAATGACAACGCCCATGGAGTTTGAAGCAAAACGCGAGAAGTGAAGATCACAAACTATAAGAAGTAAGTGATGCCAAACATAGAATGATTTAGTACCATAAAAATGCAATTAAAATAACAAATTTTTGCATCCAATTTCGGATAATATTGATATTAGTCCAAAAGTTGAGATTAAAAAAGTATACTCTTTCTCATTAGGATCGCTTTGCGCATCATTGTTTAAAGTGCGCACTTCTCTGAAGTGCATGGCTTCAAACGTTAATCCCTTCAAATTGCTTAAAGTGATGGCTTTGAATAACAATGCGAGAGAGATGCAATACGTAGATTTCAATTTTAAAAGTGTATACATAGATTTTGAACCTCCGGAATATAAGATAAGAGGTTGACTTAGTGGGAGGGGCTTCAAAATTCACCTTGAGGTTCCAAGTTCAAATCTCATGTATTACATTTTTATTTTTCGAACCCCCCTTAGTGAAAATTGTGGATCCACCGATCCACACCATTGTATTTAGCGGGTGGGGTTGTCCACACCGGCTTGATTTGCCAAGTTTGTTCATATGTATTAAGAGAAACCAAATTAATTGTAAAGGTACATAAGCTAAGTTTGTTGGACTCGGTGCAGGTGTCTGATATGAGTGCGGATCTAGAGGTCGAATCCTTTATGATCTAAATTTTAGGATTCTGGGATATGAATCTAGGTATAGATACGACTGCGAGGATTTGGTTAAAAATAATTCAAATATCTAAAATAGAATTATAAAACCTATTGTTTGTCTCTGTAGGGAATTGAACCGGAGACCTCGTGGTGGTCGACACACATCATTGAACCACTATAAAACCTAAATTATGAGTTACAAAACCTAATTCTAGACTGCATTTCTCTTGAGCCGGCCGTTCTATTGGAAACAGACTCGTTACCTCGCCTCCGAGACTTCACTTTGTGGGAATACACCGGGTATGTTGTTGAGAAATATTGATGAAGAGGTGAATCCTGGACGGAGATAACAGGAAAAAGGGTGATATAGAAATTTCTATATCCAAGGTATTCGATTTTCTTCAATTCTACTTTAGCTTTTGTTTGGATTATTGAAATCATTGAATCTTTCCTGAATTTCTCCGTCGATTTTGGTCAAAGTATCCAAAATCAGTTGACCAGATCGGGTACGGATCCCACACCCACGCCGTGTCGACACGGGTCGGCACCGGAAGTGAAGAGTCCGTGCAACTTAGCACTTAAGTGTATGCTGATTGTTGTATTAATTCATCCATTTGCATGCCTGATTGTTGAACTGTTGAAAATCTACGTTTTATTGATCTCTGTCAAAAGATCTCCTTGGTTGGTTTATTGTTCCTCTGAAAGTTACTTTAATTTGCTTAGTTTATTGTTCTACTGATATATGGGGTTTACCTGTATTGGAGTCTTATTTAAGAATTGGTATATTTGGAGATAGATTGCTTTATCAAGTTTCGAGTGTAGATTACTGATGATAGAGCTTGTGTTTCTTGATTTCTTTTGTCCCAGTCAAAGGTGTCACCATCAGTTTTCGTGTGGTTGTGTTCGTTGCACAATGTTGGAGATGAAAGTATATTCTTTATAAGCTAAATGAGTTGGAAATTTAAGGTTTTTGTTTTCTCGAGATAATGTGACAAACTGCGAAGTTTCCATTTCTAGTAGGCCGTTTCTTTTAGATATGAATCGAAGAGAAGTGTTCATTTCTGCCTGAAATTATCGAAATGCTTGCAATCATAAAGGATTTAGGAGGTTGGCCTGGTGAGTGGTGATAATTTTGGTGAGCTAGTGCAGTCGTGAAACACAATATCCTTGCGATGGTGGATGATGTAGCGGTGCAATATAGATCTTCTCTGTGTGATAATAGGATAGTTGTCTTGCGGAAATAGATAGAAGAATATGCTTGATTTTGCTAATTTGATGTGATAATGGATGGTCTTTGCCGAAACAGGTGGAGATCGGAACTTAATATCTAGTAAAGCTTGTATCTCCGTACGTGCTGCCAGTCACTGATACTATGTGCAATTCTAGTATACTCAAATTTTGATTCCGATTAACCTGAGAAATGAAGTTACATTTCAAGTTTCTTCTTGAGAAACTAGCTTTTCACATTCTGCAGATCCTATCCTGTTTAACGTTGTCATTTTTTTTGCTGAAACTAGTTAAGAAAAATAATGTTCAAAGCTGTTAGCATCTGTGTTTCGTTGTGATCTGCCTAAGCGTGTTTGGCTTTGTTTGTCAGGGAGATGATACAGCATCGACCATACACCCAGAAAGTCGATGTGTACAGTTTTGGCATCGTTCTGTGGGAGCTCGTAACGGGGTTGCTTCCTTTCCAGAACATGACTGCTGTGCAGGCGGCTTTTAATGTTGTCAACAAAGGCCTCCGTCCAACAATCCCCAGTGATTGTTTGCCCGTCTTATCGGATATCATAACCTGCTGCTGGGATGCTAACTCTGATAAAAGGCCAACTTTCTCTGAGGTAGTCAAGATGCTTGAAGCGGCTGAGACAGAAATCTTGACTAATATTAGAAAGGCGTGCTTCAGGTGCTGCGTTCATTCTACGGCTGCAACTTGATTCAGATAGCGGAAAGTAAAGGCAAACTGATTTTGAGTTTGTCATGCGTATTTATCTTCGCAAGGTCTTTTCCGATAGAAACAACACTCTAGGATTTACGACGTTGATTAGTAGTTTATACAGGAGATCTGATGTGCATCTACGCATGTCAGATTATGACTATATATGCTGAATTTTCTCAAAGTTATACAAGGTTCTGAATTATATGAAATGCTCGTGTATGCCCGCTCCTCGTTTTTTGTGTTAGGCTCTGATAGTTGTATCGTTGCAGAACACATAGGTACAGGACAGATACAATTTGCCTCAAGAGCAGTAAGGCACATCTAAGGTTCCGGTAAGTCTGCAAATTTGCAGAATTTGCTGTATTGAAGTATGGCAACTCTTGAGGACTTATTTAAGCTGAGGGTCTATCGGAAGCAACCTCTCTATCTCTACGAGGTAGGAATAAGGTCTGCATACACTCTACCTCGCCAGACCCCACTTGTGGGACGTTGTGAAGTATGGTAACTTTTGAGATTGTATTGTTTTGATTTTGCGGACCATAACTTCGTAAAAACTCTTTTTGAAGGAGGTGTTACCATTTTACGGCCTTGTTTTTGAAAAATAGTCGTTGTTCTAGAGTTTCAAATTTCATAAGTCGTTGAAAAGTTCGTGACCATTCATTTGCATTGCTCCGGCAGCTAGAGCTATATCTTCTGCACGCTTTCTTGGGACTTCAGCGTTTCTAGATGATGTATCAGCGTCCTTTTGGCGCTTCCAGGAGAGAAATTAACTCGAATTTGATGCATAGTATAGGCGATGTTAGCTTTCGCAACCTGCTACAAATGTTATTTTAGTGATATAAAAATTTACTTCGGGAGAAAATGGCCCGTTTGTGCCGTTTCGCCCGTTTGACCACCCACCCAAACGGCCCCGTCGGGCTACCTTCACCCACTCCTCAGCTTGCTTGGGTGCCGCCGGCCCAAAACTCGAGGACCGTGGGTTAGCACCCACCGATTTGGCTCGAAAACGGTCTGTTCGCGTCGTTTCACCCGTTTGACCACCCAGATGGCCCGCCGACCCCATTGGGCCATCCTCATCCTTGGGTGCCGCTGGTCAATTTTTGGCCCAAAACACGTCTGGGCCCTGAGCCCACCCCAAGAATCGTGGGCTAACAACACCGATTTGGCCCGAAAATGGCCCCTTCACGCTGTTCTGCTCGTTTGACCATCCAGACGGCCCCGCCGACCCCACTGGGCCTCCCTCACCCATTCTTCAGCCTGTCTGGGAGCCGCCAATCGATTTTCAGCCAAAAAAACGCTTGGCCCCGAGCCCACCGCGAGAATCGAGGACTAACACCCATTGGTTTGGCTCGAAAACGGCCCGTTCGCGTGGTTTGACCACCTAGGCAGCCCCACCGACCCCGTCAGGCCACCCTCATCCCTGGGGAACGCTGACCGATTTTCGGCCCAAAATACGGCTGGGACCTGAGCCCACCCGAGAACCACGCGCTAACAAATATTTAAATTCTAAAATGGAACAAAACTTTGGGAAGAATCAAATTAGTTCAAGAAAAAAGGTGCATTATATCAACCGATTAAAACTTTGACTATGAGTCGTCAACATCACAATAAATAGCAATATAAATTCATCTCAAACTTATATATATCATTATTAAATAGTGAAAACATATAATTTATTAAGACATCGGTATTTAAATGTGATAAATCCCTATTGTTTACCCCAAGTATAGGCTAATCTATAGTCACTAGGTGAAGGATCTTTAGAACGAGCAAAATATATACCAGAATCCTTCACCAACCAAGTACAATAAAGATCTTTCACAACTACATAATGAAATCTACAAGGACTTGTACCTTTATGATAAACTTGAAAATCAGTAGCCAATGTAGCCCATGCAAAATTGCAATAAAAGAGAGTAGTGCCAAAGAAATTACTATGAAATGAAAAATTATATTCGTCGCCCGATTTAAGTATTTGAAGTTGAAGATCATCGTCTTTAGATTGGAGGTGAATTTTGAGGGAGCTCACTGATAAAACGTTCAGCAACTATCGGATTTATAGATGAAGCGTTCGTCGTTATTACCATGTTGATGAGAAATGAAATAAGTAATGAAAGTCGAACTCTGTTGTAAGGATAATAAGCAATTTTAAGAGTAAAAATGAAATTGGTTTCTTTCACTTTATAAAGATGATACATAGAGATTTTACATCGATGTATTTAGTTAATTTAATACTAAAATAAAAAGATTGTATCAATCTAATTTTGTTACTAAAGTTGACTACTTTGGATTTGATTTCATGGCCATTCAATTTTTGGTTATTAAATTTGAATTGTTTGAGTTAATTTTTGAACTTATAAATTAATCAGCTTTGCTTTAAGTATCATAGAAAAGTTATTAAATTGTTTTTTATACCAAAAGGTATTTATTTAATTTTTCATAAAAATCACAAGAAGTTATTAAACAACAATTTTTGAAGTAAAAGTCAATCTAATCTTCTTGAGTGTCATATATAGAGCGGTTTGAATAGGATTAAAATCTAGTCAAATCAACATTTAATATTTTTTTAAAGGTTTTTTTGGGTATGTGGTACAATTAAAAAGTGATTAAAAAAAGCAAAAAGTGAGAAATTGGATGTACCAATTTTTTACTTTTTAAATTAAAATTCTTTTAGTTTGACCAAAATATTTGTTTTTATTCCTTATATTTTTCTCCAATTCCAACAATATCCTGAACTTGTAGCCCTTGAATATATGATTTTTTATTTCTTTTTCTTTTTCCCGCTTCTCTTCATCTTTCTCCTCTGTTTTCATTGAATCCATCATTACATAGTAGGTTTGCTCGAAAATTTTATTTTAGAATTAAAAATTATAAATAATTTACCTTATTTATGGTGTTAACAATTTTAAGAATATTTGAGTCTGAAAACGCCTCGTTCGCGCTGTTTCGCCCATTTGACTACCCAAATGACCTCGCCCACCCAAACGGCCCACACTAGGCCGCTCCCCAGCCTCCCTGGCAAGCCCCGATCAATTTTCGGCCCATAGTACGCTTGGATCCAGGGTCCACCCTCGGAACCGTGGGCTATAGGACACAGATTTGGCCCGAAAATGTCTCAGTCGCGCTGTTTCACCCATTTGACAACCCAAATGACCTCGCCCACCCAAACGGCCCACACTAGGCCATTTCCCAGCCTCCCTGGCATGCCTCGATCAGTTTTCGGCCCACAACATGCCCCGACTCTAGAATCGTGGGCTATAACACACCGATTTGGCCTAAAAATGCCCCATTCGCTGTGTTTGGCTCGTTTAACCACCCAAATGGCCCCCGCCCACCCAAACGACCCATACTAGGCCGCTTTCCAACCTCCCTGGCATGCCCCGATTGATTTTCGGCCAACAGCACGCCCGGACCCTGGTCCCACCCATAAAACCATGGTTATAGCACACCTGTTTGACCACGCAAATGGCACCACCCACCCACGCTAGGCCGATCCCCACCCTCCCTGACATGCCCCGATCGATTTTTGGCCCATAGTATGCCCGGACCCCGGGCTCAACCATGAAACTATGGCCTATAGCACACCGATTTTGCCCGAAAAAGCCTCGTTTGCACCGTTTCGCTCATTTGACCACCCAAATAGAACCGCCCACCCAAACGGCCCACACTAGGCCGATACCCACCCTCCTTGTCATGCCCTGTCAATTTTGGATCCACAGCACGCCCGGACCCTGGATCCACCCACGGAACCGTGGGCTATAGCACACTGATTTTGCTCGAAAATGCCTCGTTCGTACCATTTTGCCCGTTTGACCACCCTAATGGCACCGCCCACATAAACAACCCATATTAGGCTGATTCCCACCCTCTCTGGTATGTCTCGATTAATTTTGGGCCCACAGCATACCCGGACCCCTGGCCCACCTACGAAACCGTGGGCTATAGCACATCAATTTTGCCAAAAACACCCCGTTCACATTGTTTCACCTGTTTGACCACCCTAATGGCGCCTCCACCCATATAGCCCATACTAGGCAGATCCCCACCCTCCATGGTACGCCCCAATTGATTTTTAGCCCACAGCACACCCGAACCCTGGGCTCACCCTTGGAGCAGTGGGTTATAGCACATCGATTTTACCCAAAAATTCCCCATTAGCGTCGTTTCGCCCGTTTGACCACATAAATGACACCGCCCACCCAAATATTCCACACTAGGCCGATACCCATCTTCCCTGACACGCCCCGATCGATTTTTGACCCACAGCATACCCGGACCCCAGGCCCACCCATGAAACAGTGGATAGCACACCGATTTTGCCCAACAATGCTCTGTTCACGTCGTTTTACCAGTTTGACCACCTAAATGGCATTGTCCACCCAAACAGCCCACACTAAGCCGATCCCCACCCCTTGGCACGCTCTGATCAATTTTTGGCCCATAGCACGCTCGGACCCGGGGCCCATCCATGAAACCATGGGCTATAACACATCGATTTTGCTCGAAAATTCCCCGTTCGCGCCGTTTCACTCGTTTGACAACCCAAATGGCACTGCCCACCCAAACGGCCCACACTAGGATGATCCCTACCCTCTCTGGCATGCCCCGATTGATTTTTTTCCCACAGCACGCTCGGACCCTGCGCCAACCTACGAAATCTTGGGCAATAGCATACCAATTTTGCTCTAAAATGCCCCGTTCATGCAGTTTTGCCCGTTTGACCACTCTAATGGCACCGCCCACACAAACGTCCCACACTAGGATGATCCCCACCATTCCTGGCATGCCCTGATCGATTTTCGACCCATGGCACGCTCGAACCCCGGGCCCACTTACGGAACCGTGGGCTATACATATCGATTTTGCCCGAAAATGCTCCATTCGTGCCGTTTCGCCTATTTGAACACCCAAATGACACCTCCCACCCAAGCAGCCCACATTAGGGAGATCCCTACCCTCCCTATCATGCCTCGATAGATTTTTAGCCCACAGCACGCCTGAAACCCTGGACCACCCATAAAACCGTGGGCTATAGCACACCGATTTTGCTCAAAAATGCCCCATTCGCATCGTTTCGCCCATTTAACCACCCAAATGGCAACGCCCACCCAAACGGCCCACACAAGGCCGATCCCCACCATTCCTGAAATGCCTCAGGTGATTTTCAGCCCATAGCATGTCCGAACCTTGAGCCCACCCATGAACCGTGGCCTATATCACACCGATTTTGCTGAAAAATACTCCGTTTGTGCTGTTTTGCTTATTTGATCACCCAAATAGCACCGACCACCCAAACGGCCCACACTAGGCCGATCCTCACCCTCCCTGGCATGTCTCGATTGATTTTCGAGCCATAGCACGTCCGGACCCCGGACTTACCCACAAAATTGTGGGCTATAGCACATCGATTTTACTCGAAAATGCCCCGTTTACGCAGTTTCACCCGTTTGACCACCCAAATGGCACCGCCCACCCAAAAAACCTACATTAGGCCGATCCTCATCCTCCCTGACACGCCCCGATCGATTTTCAACCTATAGGACACTCGGACCCCGAGCCCACCCACAGAACTGAGGGCTATAGCACACTAATTTTTTCTAAAAATGCCCCATTCGCGCTGTTTCGTCCGTTTGACCACCTAAATGTCACCGCCCACCCAAACGGCCCACACTAGGTTGATCCCCACACTCCTTGGCATACCCCGATTAATTTTTCACCCACACACGCCCGGACCGCGGGCCCACCCATGGAACCGTGGGCTATAGCACATTAATTTTGCCCAAAAATGCTCCATTCGCGCCGTTTTGCCCGTTTGACCACCTTAATGGCACCACCAACCAAAACAGCCCACACTAGGCCGATCCCTACCCTCCCTAGCATGCTCCAATTGATTTTTGTCCCATAGCATGCCCGAACCCTTGGCCCACCCACGAATTCGTGGACTATAGCACATCGATTTTGCTCGAAAATGTCCCATTCGCGCTGTTTCACCCGTTTGACCACCCAAATGGCACCGCCTACCTAAACGACCCACACTAGGCCGATCCCACCTTCCCTGGCATGCCCCAATTGATTTTCAGCCCACAACACGATTGGACCCCGCACCCATCCACGAAATCGTGGGCAATAGCACACCAATTTCTCTCGAAAATACCCCATTCGTGCCGTTTTACCCGTTTGAACACCCTAATGGCACCGCCTACCCAAATGGCCCACACTAGACCGATCTCTATCCTCCCTGGCACACCCTGATTGATTTTCGTCCCACAGCATGCTTGGACCCTTGGCCCACCCACGGAACCGTGAACTATAACATATCGATTTTGCCCAAAAATGACCCATTCGCACCTTTTCGCAAGTTTGACCTTCCAAATGACTCCGCCCACCCAAATAACTGACACTAGGCTGATCCCCACCCTCTTTGGCATGCCCCGATCATATTTTGGCTCACAGCACGCCTGGACCCAGGCCCATTCATGAAACTATGGGCTATAGCACATCGATTTTGCCCAAAAATACCCTGTTCATGCTGTTTCGACTGTTTGACCACCTAAGTAGCACCGCCCACCAAAACGGCCCACACTACGCCAATCCTCACCCTCTCTACCATGACTTAGTCGATTTTTGGACCACAAAATGCTCGGACCCCAGGCCACCCACAAAACTGTGGGCTATAGCACACCGAGTTTGCTTGAAAATGCCCCGTTCGCATCGTTTTGCCTGTTTGACCACCCAAATAGAAATGACCATTCAAACGGCCCATACTAGGCTGATCCCCATCCTTCCTGACATGCCCCGGTCGATTTTGGTCCACAACACGCTCGGAACCCAAGCCCACCCACGAAATCGTGGGCTATAGCACACCAGTTTTGCCCAAAAATGTTTCGTTCGCGCAGTTTTGCCCGTTTGACCATCCAAATGGCACCACCCACCAAAACGACATACGCTAAGTCAATTCTCCACCCTCCCTAGCATGCCCCAATCAATTTTTGGCCCATAGCACACTCGGACCCCGAGCCCACCCCCAAAATCGTGGGCTATAGCACACCAATTTTTCTTAAATATGCCATATTCACGCCGTTTCGCTCGTTTGACCTCTCAGATGGCACCGTTCACCAAAACGACCCTCACTAGCTTGATCTCCACCCTCTCTAGCATGCTCCGGTCAATTTCATCCCACAACACACTCGAAACTCGGGCCCACCTATGGAACCGTAGGCTATAACACATTGATTTTTCCCAAAACTGCTCTGTTCGTGCTATTTCGCCTGTTTGACCACCCTAATGGCACCAAAAACCCGAACGGACCACACTAGGCCGATCCCTACCCTCCCTAGCATACCCCAATCAATTTTCAGCCCACAGCACTCCTAAACCCCAGGCCCACCTATAAAACCGTGGGCTATAGCACACCGATTTTGCTTGAAAATGCCCAATTCATGCCGTTTCGCTCGTTTGACCATCTTAATGGCACCACCCACCAAAACGGCCGACACTAGGCCGTTCTTCACCCTTTCTGGCACGCCTCAATTTATTTTCAGCCTACAACATGCCCAGACCCGCGCCCACCCATGAAACTGTGGGCAATAACACATCGATTTTACTCGAAAATGCCCTATTCGTGTCGTTTTACCCGTTTGACCACCTTAATGCTACTGCCCACCCAAATGGCCCATACTAGGATGATCCCCACCCTCCCTGACATATCCCAATCAATTTTTGTCCCACAACACCCTCGAAATCAGGACCCACCCACGAAACCATGGGCTATAGCACACCGATTTTGCTCAAAAATGCCCCATTTGCGTCGTTTTGCCTTTTTGACTGCCCTTATGACACTGCCTACCCAAACGGCTTACACTAGGTCGATCCCCATCCTCCATGGAATGACCCAATCAATTTTTGATCCAGAGCAAGCTCGGACCCTTGGCCCACCCATGGAATCGTGAGCTATAACATACCGATTTTGCCCCAAAATGACCTCTCGCACCTTTTCACCCGTTTGATCACCCAAATGACACCGCCTACCCAAATAACCGACACTAGGATGATCCTCACCCTCCCTGGCATGCCCGATCAATCTTTGGCCCACAACGCACCCGTACCCCGAGCCCATTCATGAAACCGTAGGCTATAACGCACCAATTTTTCCCAAAAATGCCCCATTCACGTCGTTTTGTCCGTTTGACCACCCAAATGGCACCACCCACTAAAATGGACCACACTAAGTAGATCCCCACCCTCCCTGGCACGCCCCGATTAATTTTTGGACACAACATGCCCGAAAACTGAGCCCACCCACGAAATCATGGGCTATATCTCACTGATTTTGCCCAAAAATGCCCCGTTCACACCGTTTCGCCTGTTTGACTACCCAAATGGCACCGGCCATGCAAACGGCCCACACTAGGCCGATCTCCACCTTCTCTGGCATGTCTCGATATATTTTTGACCCACAGCATGCCCGAACCCCAAGCCCACCCACGAAACCGCAGGTTATAGCACACTGATTTTGGCTGAAAATGCCCCCTTCACGCCGTTTTGCCCGTTTGACCACCCAAATGGCACCGCCTACCCAAATAGCCCACATTAGGCCGATCCCCACCCATCGTTGCACGCCCCTATCAATTTTTTACCCACAGCACGCCCGGATCCTGAGCCCACGCATGAAATCGGGGGCTATAGCACACCAATTTTGCCCAAAAATACCCCATTCGCGTCGTTTTGCTCGTTTGACCACATGACACCGACCATCTAAATGACCCACACTAGGTAAATTCCTACCCTCTCTGGCATGCTTGGATCAATTTTTTATCCACAGTACGGTCGGACCCTGGGCTTACCCATGGAATCGTGGGATATGGCACACTGATTTTACCCAAAAATGCCCCGTTTGCACCATTTTTCCTGTTTGACCACCCAGTGACACCGCCCACCTAAATAGCGCACACAAGGTTGAACCCCACCCTCCATGGAATGCCCCGGTCAATTTTTATCCCACAGCACGCCCGGACCCCAGGCCCACCCACGAAACTGTAAGCTATAACACACCAATTTTACCAGAAAATGCCCTGTCTTACCCGTTTGACCACCCAAATGGCACCGCTCACCCAAACATCACACACTAGGCTAATCCCCACACTCTCTGACACGCCCCGGTCGATTTTTGGCCCACAACACATTCGGACCCAAGCCCACCCATGGAACAGTGGACTATAGCACATCAATTTTTCCCCAAAATAGCTCGTTCGTGCCGTTTCACCCATTTGACTACCCAAATAGCATTGCCCACCCAAATGGCCCATATTAGGCAGATCCCCACCCTCCCTGACATGCCTCAATCTGCCCATAATACCCCCAGAACACAGGCCTACCAACAAAATCGTGGGCTATAGCACACTAATTTTTTCTGCACTAATACGATCCCCAACCTCCCTGGCATGCCCCAGTCAGTTTTTGGCCCACGGTACCCCCGGACCCCGAGCCCATCCCCAAAATC